>NW_018405252.1:116965-150988 GCF_002113885.1 Mizuhopecten yessoensis
GACTGGCTGTTAAGATCTATATTTTATTATATTTTCCTCGAAAAGAATTTATTAACAGAAATATGCAATTAAGAGAAATATTTTATTGACAGAAATATGTTATTAACAGAAATATACACCAAAATATGCAAATAAGTTAAAATAATTAAAGAAAAAAAACTATTAAGTTATTAACAGACCTGTATGCAATTTTAGTGGAATCCACTGCACAGTGACAAGTGTAATATAGGTAAACATGTGGTCGTGATTTAATTGTTTTTATTTAATTTAAAAAATATATCTTTCTACTCCAAATAATGACACGGTACTTGCTATTGTAATGACTCATTTGTTTACATTATTATAATTTTATATGATGTCACATGTTTGTGAGAGGTTGAGTATGAAGCTGTATGTAATAAAAAAATAAGTGAGAAGACAAAAATGTTATATTTAAGTTGTTACCGTTAATTTCATATTATAAATTTATGAGATTATGTGCAATAAAAACAATAATCTGATTATTAATATCTGCTTTCTTATTCTTATGATTAATTTTGAAAACATAAAGCAACATGGCCTAAAGTATACACGGGACGTGTCCAAGAAGGTTTAGGATATATATATTGCTGTCCAGGACCCGGGCCGGAACCAGAGAGTGAGTCAACAAGGGAACCATCGTCATCACGGCATGTGTACTTGTCAGCTTGTACATGTGGGTGCAGCTCACTGCATAGCATACATACAAGGCACATTGATTACAAATATATTGTGGACAAGTATTGACATACAAAATAGGTGAATGTTCTCACAAGAGGTTATCACCAGAACGGCACCTGACCAGTGAAGTGAAAGTGAAACTACAGCCTAAAAACTGAAAAAAGCCGACTCGGCTGCTTCGTGAACATTATGTTATTGACCACGAATAATGCTTTAGGTATTGCTTTTTTTCTATTGCAGGTGTGGGAATATAATATTAGAATAACACACATACCTCAAACAGTTCGTTTAATTCATGTTGTGTGAAATCGATGCTTAACAAAATTTCTATCGACAGCACTCTAGTGTTTACCAATGGCGAATAGACGGTACGAGTTATCGGCCTTGATATTGTATGACACCCGGTGAGGGCACTGCGAAATCAGTAACATATTTTCCCGCCACTGGGAGTCGGCGGTCCCTTTACTTTAGGTCTCTGGCGAGACAGATGACAACCCTAACAACCGAATAGGTCCGAAGAGACCTTGTCTTGGGTTACAAAACAAGGTTGATAGATGGAAGGATATTGGATACAGCACCATACCATAGCTCAAAGGCTCTTTTCTAAAAATGACCACCAGTTTCGGGTTAGTCCTTACTCTAAATGGAAATGAACAAAAAAAGACAAGACTTTTTCTTTCTATTATAATTTATTCAAATTTCATTTAAAATGCGTTAAGTTATAAATAGATTCACACTAATCTACATGTTCACAGTATAACGTTCGTATAATTCTCTCACGACCATAAATAGTCACTCTTAACGCTTCACAAACGTACAAGGTAAGGACGGTATTACTCTAAACCACGCAACTGTTGCCGGGAGTTAATTTCACAATTTCAGTACTCCGACCACATTTTGAGTTGATGTTATTTTGTTGAGCCCTATTCCGTCTTTGCGTATTGCAGAGTTATCTTCTATTGAGAGCAGGTATTGATTGTTACGTCATTTGTTTGTGAGAGTAATGTCATCAATTTTTGAGAAAACAGCGTAATCTTCTCACACGAACTAATGACGTAACAATCAATACCTGCTCACAAGAGAAGATAACTCTGCAATACGCAAAGACGGAATAGGGCTCAAAATTTACTTTTTCAAAGCTTGAAAAATGCATTATAACCATGGAAATTCATCTATTGCTTAACTGTTGTCGTAATAAAGAGACTGATCCTGGACTTCTAGCAGGTTGTACAAATTTTATACCTGCTAATCTGTGCCAGGACTAAATCTTCATTTTCATCCCTCACAATTGAAACCCTATACAGTATTATATAATCTACACTGCATACAAGCTATTACTGAAAATACAAACATATGTTTTTACCAAAATTGTTCAATGCTATCAGGAGGACGGTTTTAGTATTATAGAGAACTATCTACAGGGTAGTTTGGAGCCAGCACGGATCTCCTAGGTTCCATTCGGACACCATTAAATCAACACAAGCTCCTAATGACTTTATATCTGTCATTACAGTATATCTATATAAGCAGCACATGTGAAATTTAATACATGTATTTATATACGGCAAGCCCCAGAATACAAGAATCGGTATTCATCAAAGGTTGTATATGTACTGGCATTGTAGGCCCGGATTACTTTAATTGGGGGTGTTTTGTTTGTTGTTTGTTGTAGGGGTAAATTATACAAAGTAAGGAACTTTAATATTGTTATGGATTTTGTTATATTTTTTTCCCGTATTCTCATATATAACAACATTTTTTATTGAGTTCCTGATGCAACACTCACAATGTAATCCTAGTATCACAGTACCGCTTGTTCTGCCAACATACACGCCCACCTTACAATCTTAAATTCTCACCTCCCACACCACACCACACTCACCAATCTCACACCTTGCAGCGTTATATTTCACCTCACTACACATACTCTGTATAATCACTTCATAACATACATGCCCTACACACCTCTCTCACAACATGCCTTTACTCATTCACCCCTGAAATTTCAAAATAAACTATTCCAACCTTTAAATTGGAAGAGTTCAAATGTGTCATCAAGGGTGAATGAGTTAAGATCACAGCAGTTGAGTCATGATATGTGTTTATATTAACAACAATTTTACATAATGCAGCATATCCACATGTGAACATGGATACAATTTTCATAATGTTCCTGTGAGATCTAATTTTCAATGTTTGAGATTTACACTTGCACAAAATAAAACTTTCCAGCTACATATATGTTCACAATCAGCTAGTTTCCATACTTGTTGATTTGCATATCCAAACAAATCCTTTTTTCATTTCATTTCCAGAAAATTAATTGACAGAAATCTCTCAATAAATACATCCATCGAGAAGTCGAGAAGTCACCATCTGTCATGAAAAAGGAACTTTAGCCAGGGAAATCAACATCTTTGAATAAGATGGCCATTAAGCATGATCAGTAATTGATAAAAATCATTTACCTGACTGTTATATATATATATATAAGGAATTCCATATCTGTCCGTCATGATACAAAATTCAGTGAAACCCACCTACAATTGATGCAATTCTTATGAAAACTGAATCTTTTGTAATTATAGATCTGACTCATTAAATATATGAAATATTGAGATGTGAAGACAGGTTACTATCCAGGGGCACTTACAATTGTAAAATGGACACAAAAAAACTACCCCCCGTCCCTCCCCTATATATTTATTTCTGAAATATACCAAAATAGGATCTACTGGGTTAACAGGCAAACATTTCAGCACTAAATATGCAAATTGAATCTGGACAGATCCTTCCAAATCACTGGCGTTAGAATCTGTACTGTTGACCGTCAAAGATTCAGGATCACTATGTTTACATTGTATTGACCTGTGTCCAGTTTTCTGATGACTGACCACTATCAAGTGTTATAAATTGATAGACCACCATGGCCGGACAAGCATTAGGTAGCCAAGGATGAAGAGGATGAGGACGAGAACCATAGCGAGGGCGAACTGTTTAGAGTCGCCGTCATAGGCACTGGACAGGGGGTAGAGCAGTTCGTCCCAACACGTGTCCTTACTGCAGATAGACTCGTCATAGAACTCCAACCACCTGTAAAGAAACAGGAAATGGAAAACGATTTCTCAGATTAAATGATTGTTGGAAGGCACTTCAGGTATCTTTGGCTTGCAGGAATGCAATGGTATTCCATTTAGCAGTTTAATATTAGAATTCAGCACTTTTGAATATGAATTAAATAGCACTCAATCATGATAACTACTAATGTGGTTACATTTACAGTATATAGCAGGCTTTACCAATCAGTACAAGGAGCATAATAATTTAACACTGAATATCTTCAGATTCTCTCAGATTTCTAAATTATCAATCATATAGGTACCAGTGTGATTTCAGATGTAAACTTTACAGTATGAAAAGGAAGAAGAGACCTGTATTTTCACTGACAACCCTACCTGTCGATCCTGGGTGGAGTCTGGGCCGACACCTTGACAAAGTTGACGGAGCTGTGTATGGGGAAAGCCTGTACACCTGTACCCTGACAGGCAGAGTCTCCGCTCGTACCACAAGTCATGTTTAGGGTGATGTTAGTGTAACTGAAACAATAAGTTTACAAAAAAATATCATTTTCCCTTGAAGTAAAATAATGTTCGACATAAAAATGAATATTTAAAACAAATTCAGATAGATCAAACCCTTCGGTAATGTGATGGCCGTTTAATAATTACATACCATTCTTCACAGTACGCTGGTAAGATCTCACAAATATACGGTCAGAAAGGGAGTTTTATCCTCATACTTTTGATATGTATATATCTTGATGTTTTGTTACACTTTTTATGACTTCTATTTTTGGCCTCTAGCATTTTATTTTGTAACTGTAAGGACTGATTATTTTGTAGAATGTTTATTTTGAGAAAAGGATCTTGAACTATGGAACCAACAAAACTTAGCCATCTGAATTTTACTTTTGTTGGTGTTTATAGCAGAATACATTTTCAACAAACACCATATTGAATCATTCAACCCTGAAATTTCATAATGAACTATTCCAACCTTTGAATTGGAAGAGTTCAAATATGTCTTCAGGGGTGAATGAGTTGAACAGAATTAACATGTAAACCCTCATGTGTACATCTCAGAAAACAACAGTGAAAAAAGGTAGTCATACCTGACAAAGGAGCCTATAACCTCGTATATAGGTTGGTTGTTGGATTTACCCGTCTCTGCATACATCACCTCTAGGTTGATTCCCGTCACCACATCCGTACACATACCGCTCGATTCTCTGGCAATCACGTCAGCGTCTGTCATATTGACTGGGCGCTCACACACGTAAGACAGGTTACCCCTGAAACACCAACATGTGTAGACATACTTTAGTGGACATGATTAGTTGTTCTGTTTCAAGTGAAGGACTGTAAATCGATGTTTACAAACTGAAAAATTTGTGGTAGAAATACTTTTACCTACACATGAACAGTGACTTGGCTTTACCTCAGAACTGTAGTCCAGTGGGTACTGTCGTAAGGATTGTTGTTTTACCTACACATGAACAGTGACTTGGCTTTACCTCAGTACTGTAGTCCAGTGGGTACTGTCGTACGGATTGTTGTTTTACCTACACATGAACAGTGACTAGGCTTTACCTCAGTACTGTAGTCCAGTGGGTACTGTCGTAAGGATTGTTGTTTTACCTACACATGAACAGTGACTAGGCTTTACCTCAGTACTGTAGTCCAGTGGGTACTGTCGTAAGGATTGTTGTTTTACCTACACATGAACAGTGACTAGGCTTTACCTCAGTACTGTAGTCCAGTGGGTACTGTCGTAAGGATTGTTGTTTTACCTACACATGAACAGTGACTAGGCTTTACCTCAGTACTGTAGTCCAGTGGGTACTGTCGTAAGGATTGTTGTTTTACCTACACATGAACAGTGACTAGGCTTTACCTCAGTACTGTAGTCCAGTGGGTACTGTCGTAAGGATTGTTGTTTTACCTACACATGAACAGTGACTAGGCTTTACCTCAGTACTGTAGTCCAGTGGGTACTGTCGTAAGGATTGTTGTTTTACCTACACATGAACAGTGACTAGGCTTTACCTCAGTACTGTAGTCCAGTGGGTACTGTCGTAAGGATTGTTGTTTTACCTACACATGAACAGTGACTAGGCTTTACCTCAGTACTGTAGTCCAGTGGGTACTGTCGTAAGGATTGTTGTTTTACCTACACATGAACAGTGACTAGGCTTTACCTCAGTACTGTAGTCCAGTGGGTACTGTCGTAAGGATTGTTGTTTTACCTACACATGAACAGTGACTAGGCTTTACCTCAGTACTGTAGTCCAGTGGGTACTGTCGTAAGGATTGTTGTTTTACCTACACATGAACAGTGACTAGGCTTTACCTCAGTACTGTAGTCCAGTGGGTACTGTCGTAAGGATTGTTGTTTTACCTACACATGAACAGTGACTAGGCTTTACCTCAGTACTGTAGTCCAGTGGGTACTGTCGTAAGGATTGTTGTTTTACCTACACATGAACAGTGACTAGGCTTTACCTCAGTACTGTAGTCCAGTGGGTACTGTCGTAAGGATTGTTGTTTTACCTACACATGAACAGTGACTAGGCTTTACCTCAGTACTGTAGTCCAGTGGGTACTGTCGTAAGGATTGTTGTTTTACCTACACATGAACAGTGACTAGGCTTTACCTCAGTACTGTAGTCCAGTGGGTACTGTCGTAAGGATTGTTGTTTTACCTACACATGAACAGTGACTAGGCTTTACCTCAGTACTGTAGTCCAGTGGGTACTGTCGTAAGGATTGTTGTTTTACCTACACATGAACAGTGACTAGGCTTTACCTCAGTACTGTAGTCCAGTGGGTACTGTCGTAAGGATTGTTGTTTTACCTACACATGAACAGTGACTAGGCTTTACCTCAGTACTGTAGTCCAGTGGGTACTGTCGTAAGGATTGTTGTTTTACCTACACATGAACAGTGACTAGGCTTTACCTCAGTACTGTAGTCCAGTGGGTACTGTCGTAAGGATTGTTGTTTTACCTACACATGAACAGTGACTAGGCTTTACCTCAGTACTGTAGTCCAGTGGGTACTGTCGTAAGGATTGTTGTTTTACCTACACATGAACAGTGACTAGGCTTTACCTCAGTACTGTAGTCCAGTGGGTACTGTCGTAAGGATTGTTGTTTTACCTACACATGAACAGTGACTAGGCTTTACCTCAGTACTGTAGTCCAGTGGGTACTGTCGTAAGGATTGTTGTTTTACCTACACATGAACAGTGACAAGGCTTTACCTCTGTACTGTAGTCCAGTGCGTACTGTCATAAGGATTGTTGTTTTACCTACACATGAACAGTGACTAGGCTTTACCTCTGTACTGTAGTCCAGTGCGTACTGTCATAAGGATTGTTGTTTTACCTACACATGAAAAGTGACAAGGCTTTACCTCTGTACTGTAGTCCAGTGCGTACTGTCATAAGGATTGTTGTTTTACCTACACATGAACAGTGAATAGGCTTTACCTCAGTACTGTAGTCCAGTGGGAACTGTCGTAAGGATTGTTGTTTTACCTACATGTACACATGGACAGTGACTAGGCTTTACCTCAGTACTGTAGTACAGTGGGAACTGTCGTAAGGATTGTTGTTACCAAACCGTCCAATTCTATCAGCAGCCATCAGGTTATTCAGACGATTGATGTTGTTTTACCTACACATGAACAGTGACTAGGCTTTACCTCTGTACTGTAGTCCAGTGCGTACTGTCATAAGGATTGTTGTTTTACCTACACATGAACAGTGAATAGGCTTTACCTCAGTACTGTAGTCCAGTGGGTACTGTCGTAAGGATTGTTGTTACCAAACCGTCCAATTCTATCAGCAGCCATCAGGTTATTCAGACGATTGATTAATAATTTTCTGCCAACAGAAGATAACAATTGTCAGAGTAATTTTTTAAACATTTTGAAAATACTGACATGATTATGAAACTAGTGCATTACCAGTAGTAACACCATTTCACAAAACTCATGAAGATGGTGGATATTTAACTGCTCACCTGTTAAAATTTCAACACTTTTTACCTTGAAAGTAGATCAAAATGATTCCCTTAAGCACATCCCAGTAAACTATGTAAGTCTAGGCTTCAATATGATACTGTAGATTTCATTGTAAGTTTTAAATATATTTGACCCTGGTGTCTTGGAAATGTAGGTTAAGGTATTTAAGTCCTTCAATCAATCAAGCTACATATCAAATTTGACTCTAGGCCTTACAGTTCAGAACAAGAGATCCAAGAGGGGTCTTGGTGCCCATCATCATCAGATCTTCATTTGTTCTGTATGAGTTTGTTCTTTTCTCTTCATTTCTCTTTCTCTCTCTACTGTTGGATTTATAGTCTAGTCAACATTATATGCATATTGTGGTGTCTTTGGATTAAATTTCATACAGCTGGGTTGACCTTTCTAAGTGAGGTCATTGTTTTACTTCTTGAGAAAGAGTGATGATAACAAACTTCAAAATCTAAAATGGCTGACTGGTGGCCATCCTGTTTTATCCAATCAAACCCATAGTGAAACATGCATAACAAAGGACCAACTGAAACCTACATATGAAATGTGAGAAAGATATATCAATTGCTTTTTGAGAAATAGTGATAAAACATGTAAATTTTCAAAATCCAAGATGGCTGCGTGGCAGCCACCTGTTTTTTCCAATCAGTCTCAAAATAAAAATCCACAAACACACACCAAGGGAAACCTTCATATGAAATATGAGAAAGCTCTATTTGATTATTCTTGAGAAATAGCAGTAACCATAATTATCAAATTAAGAGAGGACCATGGACCATGGATGATCTAAATAGCCCACAATCTGATGATAGTTAGTTTAAATTTCATGTGAGCTAAAATAAGTCTGAGAGGTATACTATCATAGCAATAATTTGAAATTTAAAATTATACTGAAACATCTCTGTCATCTGTATTCTTTCATAAATCCTCACCATCTCTACTCAATAGAAGTGTGATTAATGTGTGGTATCTTTAAATTTACCTTAGATCTTCACAATCCCCAAACAGCTCAGCAGCAGTGAGATATATATCACAACTTGTTATAGAGTTCTCCCCAAACAGAATACTTCTTCTTCCAGCATTGTAACAGAGGCCGTTTACATCTAAAACAACAGTAATTACATTATTAATTTCCTCTGTACTGTAACACAGGACACTGTAACACAGGACATGAACATCTAAAACAACAATAATTACATTATTAATTTCCCCTGTACTGTAACACAGGACACTGTAACAGAGGACATGAACATCTAAAACAACAGTAATTACATTATTACTTTCCCCTGTACTGTAACACAGGACACTGTAACACAGGACACTGTAACAGAGGCCGTTTACATCTAAAACAACAATAATTACATTATTAATTTCCCCTGTACTGTAACACAGGACACTGTAACAAAGGATTTGAACATATAAAACAACAATAATTACATTATCAATTCTTCTGGAATAGTAACAAAGGCCGTAAAGATTTACAACTATATTTAATTCACATAAATAATATTGATTCTCCAAGATAGAGACTTCCGCGAAATGTTATCATGCTAATGTGTCGGGTGTACCTTTCTAGTATGATGACCCTGTGTTGCCTCACCATCTGTGACCACCGTTATACAAGTCAGTCAATCGTACCTACAGTACCCCCAGTACCTATAGTACCTACCAGTGCTCCACAGTGCATGTTGCCTCACCCTCTGTGAACACCGTTATATAAGTCAGTCAATCGCACCTACAGTACCTACAGTACCTATAGTACCTACCAGTGCCCCACAGTGCATGTTGCCTCACCATCTGTGACCACCGTTATATAAGTCAGTCAATCATACCTACAGTACCTACCAGTGCTCCACAGGGCATGTTGCCTCACCATCTGTGAACACAGTTATATAAGTCAGTCAATCATACCTACAGTACCTACCAGTGCTCCACAGTGTATGTTACCTCACCATCTGTGAACACCGTTATATAGGTCAGTCAATCGTACCTACAGTACCTACAGTACCTATAGTACCTACCAGTGCTCCACAGTGCATGTTGCCTCCCCATCTGTGAACACCGTTATATAAGTCAGACAATCGTATCTACAGTACCTACCAGTGCTCCACAGTGTATGTTGCCTCACCATCTGTGAACACCGTTATATAAGTCAGTCAATCGTACCTACAGTACCTACAGTACCTATAGTACCTACCAGTGCTCCACAGTGCATGTTGCCTCACCATCTGTGAACACCGTTATATAAGTCAGTCAATCGTACCTACAGTACCTACCAGTGCTCCACAGTGTATGTTGCCTCACCATCTGTGAACACCGTTAAATAGGTCAGTCAATCGTATCTACAGTACCTACCAGTGCTCCACAGTGCATGTTGCCTCACCATCTGTGACCACCGTTATATAGGTCAGTCAATCGTACCTACAGTACCTACCAGTGCTCCACAGTGCATATTGCCTCACCATCTGTGAACACTGCTATATAAGTCAGTCAATCGTATCCACAGTACCTACCAGTGCTCCACAGTGCATGTTGCCTCACCATCTGTGAACACCGTTATATAAGTCAGTCAATCGTATCTACAGTACCTACCAGTGCTCCACAGTGCATGTTGCCTGCTTGTATTCTGATTAACATAGAATGCCCCATCGCTCAAAGTCATCGCTGATCCCGTCAAGAGTGGCTTCCCTTTGGAGTACCCTGTTCACAACAAAGATGGACGAAATGTATTGGTTGGGGAATAGTAGATCAACAACTACATATTTGTTTGTAGGAAGGATGTCAATCATTGCCAGTATATGGTCTACCTGGAGTTTTACTTCTTGAAAACAAATTTGACATATTTTCAATAAAAGGTACTAGTTGTTATAATATTTGATATTCTCATACAATGAAGAATCAGCAGTTGTACATATTGAGGTGATTACTTACCCGGCCAGCCTGACCGGTCGAAGCTTGTGCCCAGGCCCTGATAATCGTCCTGGGTATTGTTAGTCAGTCCACTGAAGCTGTGTACAAACTCCGTCGAGTATTTCTGAGTGACCACGCTGTTGGCCGGTACCTCTCCCATTATCACTGTGGCGTTCAGGCGGACTATCTGTGACCCTGACCAGTAGAACTTGTAACGGACCTCCAGCACTGTGTTGTCACAGAATGATGTGACAGAATTATAGGATGGGGTAGGAGGACGGGTATAGCCATCATCGAAGGAGCAGCGTGGAGGGAGTGGTGTCTCGTCCGACGTACTGGTGGCAATAACGTTAAAGTCAGTGGTGATGTCATTACCACAGGAGTCCTGATCGGAAAGGTTCGGCAACGTGTAGTTAAACGTTGTGGAGTTTGTAGGTCGTGTTGGTAACAAAGTAGTTGTGTTTTTCAGGTATCCCGCGAAGTCCGTGGTACAGTGATAATTTACAGATGTAACAGCTACTGTTGCAGCTTCCACACCGTTGCTACCACGAACAACGAAAAGTTTCGGACAGGATGGGCTCCTGGTACTGCTGGACTCGACGTAAAACAGCGCATTAAAGGACCCGTCCACAGAACACGAGGCCTGGTTTAAGTCGAGGAGACAGTCAGATTTATCGTCCTCCAGGTAACGGACAGGAGAAGCCATGGCACATTGGCCTGACAACACACGGTGAGGAAGTACCAGGGGTACGGAAAACTGTTGGCTTGTCTCGTCCTGGGTAACTGTCACTGACGATCCGGACATGTAAGCTGTCGACGACACAGGGGATGTCTTCAACTCCTCCTCCCTATAACACGAGGCAATAACTGATATTTAAAACAACACATTAAGATGTTACAACAGAAGGAAATACACTTGGTTTAATAGCATGGTCTTACAGTCACTGAGTCAGTAGAAATTATTTTTAACATTTACTTTGAAATCACAATCATTATATATATTTATACTTAGTCTTTCTGCGTGGACGTACTAAATTTTTTAATATGCACTTCATTACTTTGCATTTCTAGCAATAATATGTAGAACCAAAAACAGTATGAAATGTAAAACAGTCAGTAGAAATTATTTTTAACATTTACTTTGAAATCACAATCATTATATATATTTATACTTAGTCTTTCTGGTGGACGTACTGAATTTTTTAATATGCACTTCATTACTTTGCATTTCTAGCAATAATATGTAGAACAAAAAACAGTATTAAATGTATGGAACGTTTATAGATCGATATGTATGTATGACAGAAACAGAAATTCTAGCAAAAGGTACAAAATTTGGGTCAGAACTGAGGCTGGATGAGCTTCTGACTACAAAGTTTACATCCAAGGGTGCAATACCAAATCTTCTATACCTACACACAATACCAAATCTTCTAAACCTACACACAATACCAAATCTCTATACCTACATACCTTCTATACCTACACACAATTCCATAACTTCTATACCTACAAACAATACCAAATCTTCTATACCTACACACAATTCCATATCTTCTATACCTACAAACAATACCAAATCTTCTATACCTACACACAACACCAAATCTCTATACCTACACACAATACCATATCCCTATACCTACACACAATACCCAATCTTCTATACCTACACACAATACCAAATCTTCTATCCCTACACACAATACCATACCTTCTATACCTACAAACAATACCAAATCTTCTAGACCTACACACAATACCATACCTTCTATACCTACCCACAATAACATATCTTCTATACCTACACACAAGACCATATCTTCTATACCTACACACAATACCAAATATTCTATACCTACACACAATGCCATATCACTATACCTACACACAATACCAAATCTTCTATACATACACACAATACCATATCCCTATACCTACACAAAATACCATACCTTCTATACCTACCCACAATAACATATCTTCTATACCTACACACTATACCAATTCTTCTATACCTACACACAATACCATACCCCTATACCTACACACAATACCATACCTTCTATACCTACCCACAATAACATATCTTGTATACCTACACACAATACCAAATCTTCTAAACCTACACACAATACCAAATCTCTATACCTACATACCTTCTATACCTACACACAATTCCATATCTTCTATACCTACAAACAATACCAAATCTTCTATACTTACACACAATACCAAATCTTCTATACCTACGCACAATACCAAATCTCTATACCTACACACAATCCCATATCTTCTATACTTTCACACAATACCAAATCTTCTATACCTATATACAATACCAAATCTTCTATACCTACACACAATACCCAATCTTCTATACCTACACACAATACCAAATTTCTATACCTACACACAATACCATATCTTCTATACCTACACACAATACCATATCCCTATACCTACACACAATACCATACCTTCTATACCTACCCACAATAACATATCTTCTATACCTACACACAATACCAAATCTTCTATACCTACACACAATACCATACCTTCTATACCTACACNTCCATATCTTCTATACCTACAAACAATACCAAATCTTCTATACCTACACACAATACCATACCTTCTATACCTACACACAATACCAAATCTTCTATACCTACACACAATACCAAATCTTCTATACCTACACACAATACCAAATATTCTATACCTACACACAATGCCATATCACTATACCTACACACAATACCAAATCTTCTATACTTACACACCATACCATATCTCTATACCTACACACAATACCATACCTTCTATACCTACACACAATCCCATATCTTCTATACCTACACACAATACCATATCCCTATACCTACACACAATACCATATCTTCTATACCTACATACAATACCATATCTCTATACCTACACACAATACCAAATCTCTATACCTACACACAATACCAAATCTTCTATACCTACATGTTCACACAATACCATATCTCCTTAACCTACACACAATACCATATCTTCTATACCTACTCACAATACCATATCTTCTATACCTACACACATATCTTCTATACCTACACACAATACCATATCCCTATACCTACACACAATACCATATCTTCTATACTACACACAATACCATATCTTCTATACCTACACACAATAACATATATTCTATACCTATATACAATAACATACCTTCTATACCTACACACAATACCAAATCTCTATACCTACACACAATACCATGTCTTCTATACCTACACACAATACCATATCTTCTATATCTACACACAATGCCATATCCCTATACCTACACACAATACCAAATCTTCTATACTTAAACACCATACCATATCTCTATACCTACACACAATACCATACCTTCTATACCGACCCACAATAACATATCTTCTATACCTACACACAATACCAAATCTTCTATACCTACACACAATAACAAATCTTCTATACTTACACACAATACCAAATCTTCTATACCTACACACAATAACAAATCTTCTATACCTACACACAATACCATATCTTCTATCCCTACACACAATACCATATCCCTATACCTACACACAATACCAAATCTTCTATTCCTACACACAATACCATATCTTCTATACCTACACACAATCCCATATCCCTATACCTACACACAATACCAAATCTTCTATTCCTACACACAATACCATATCTTCTATACCTACACACACTACCATATCCCTATACCTACACACAATACCAAATCTTCTATACCAACACACAATACCATTTCCCTATACCTCCACACAATACCAAATATTCTATACCTACACACAATACCAAATCTTCTATACTTAAACACCATACCATATCTCTATACCTACACACAATACCATACCTTCTATACCTGCACACAATACCAAATCTTCTATACTTACACACAATACCAAATCTACTATACCTACATGTACACACAATACCATATCTCCTTAACCTACACACAATACCATATCTTCTATACCTACATACAATACCATATCTCTATACCTACACACAATACCAAATCTCTATACCTACACACAATACCATATCTCTATACCTACACACAATACCATACCTTCTATACCGACCCACAATAACATATCTTCTATACCTACACACAATACCAAATCTCTATTCCTACACACAATACCATATCTTCTATACCTACACACACTACCATATCCCTATACCTACACACAATACCAAATCTTCTATACGTACACACAATACCATATCTTCTATACCTACACACAATCCTATACCTACACACAATACCAAATCTTCTATACGTACACACAATACCATATCTTCTATACCTACACACACTACCATATCCCTATACCTACACACAATACCAAATCTTCTATACCTACACACAATACCATATCTTCTATACCAACACACAATACCATTTCCCTATACCTACACACAATACCAAATCTTCTATACCTACACACAATACCAAATCTTCTATACTTACACACAATACCAAATCTTCTATACCTACATGTACACACAATACCATATCTCCTTAACCTACACACAATACCATATCTTCTATACCTACACACAATACCATATCTTCTATATCTACACACAATGCCATATCCCTATACCTACACACAATACCAAATCTTCTATACTTACACACAATACCATATCTTCTATACCTACACACAATACCATATCCCTATACCTACACACAATACCATATCTTCTATACCTACACACAATACCATATCTTCTATACCTACACACAATACCATATCTTCTATACCTACACACAATACCATATCTTCTATACCTACACACAATACCATATCTTCTATACCTACACACAATACCATATCTTCTATACCTACACACAATACCATATCTTCTATACCTACACACAATACCATATCTTCTATACCTACACACAATACCATATCTTCTATACCTACACACAATACCATATCTTCTATACCTACACACAATACCATATCTTCTATACCTACACACAATACCATATCTTCTATACCTACACACAATACCATATCTTCTATACCTACACACAATACCATATCTTCTATACCTACACACAATACCATATCTTCTATACCTACACACAATACCATATCTTCTATACCTACACACAATACCATATCTTCTATACCTACACACAATACCATATCTTCTATACCTACACACAATACCATATCTTCTATACCTACACACAATACCATATCTTCTATACCTACACACAATACCATATCTTCTATACCTACACACAATACCATATCTTCTATACCTACACACAATACCATATCTTCTATACCTACACACAATACCATATCTTCTATACCTACACACAATACCATATCTTCTATACCTACACACAATACCATATCTTCTATACCTACACACAATACCATATCTTCTATACCTACACACAATACCATATCTTCTATACCTACACACAATACCATATCTTCTATACCTACACACAATACCATATCTTCTATACCTACACACAATACCATATCTTCTATACCTACACACAATACCATATCTTCTATACCTACACACAATACCATATCTTCTATACCTACACACAATACCATATCTTCTATACCTACACACAATACCATATCTTCTATACCTACACACAATACCATATCTTCTATACCTACACACAATACCATATCTTCTATACCTACACACAATACCATATCTTCTATACCTACACACAATACCATATCTTCTATACCTACACACAATACCATATCTTCTATACCTACACACAATACCATATCTTCTATACCTACACACAATACCATATCTTCTATACCTACACACAATACCATATCTTCTATACCTACACACAATACCATATCTTCTATACCTATATACAATAACATACCTTCTATACCTACACACAATACCATATCCTCTATACCTACACACAATACCATATCTTCTATACCTACACACAATACCATATCTTCTATACCTACACACAATACCATATCTTCTATACCTACACACAATACCATATCTTCTATACCTACACACAATACCATATCTTCTATACCTACACACAATACCATATCTTCTATACCTACACACAATACCATATCTTCTATACCTACACACAATACCATATCTTCTATACCTACACACAATACCATATCTTCTATACCTACACACAATACCATATCTTCTATACCTACACACAATACCATATCTTCTATACCTACACACAATACCATATCTTCTATACCTACACACAATACCATATCTTCTATACCTACACACAATACCATATCTTCTATACCTACACACAATACCATATCTTCTATACCTACACACAATACCATATCTTCTATACCTACACACAATACCATATCTTCTATACCTACACACAATACCATATCTTCTATACCTACACACAATACCATATCTTCTATACCTACACACAATACCATATCTTCTATACCTACACACAATACCATATCTTCTATACCTACACACAATACCATATCTTCTATACCTACACACAATACCATATCTTCTATACCTACACACAATACCAAATCTTCTATACCTACACACAATACCAAATCTTCTATACCTACACACAATACCATATCTCTATACCTACACACAATACCATATCTTCTATACCTACACACAATACCAAATCTTCTATACCTACACAAAGATTGATTATTTTACACCTCAGAAAAGAGCAATGACAATGTCAATGCAGCAATAAATTAACAAAGTAAATAGTAATTACAAAACATACAGATTAACCTACTTGAAGAGAGTAGATAAAAGTATGGTCCACCAGAGGAGAATAAGCAGTATACAGCTATATTTATATATAGAATGATATGAGATACATGGATGTCCTATATTGGGCACATGAAGGAGCTATTACCACCAGATATTGTTATTATCGTTATTTAACTTACTTGTATGAATAAAATTCTTCTCCTGCAATTTTTTCATCAAATTTTTGTGATGCCCGGATGCTGAGTGAGTTTGCGTAGAAGTATCCGAGGAGAGCGTTGTACTCACGATATACACACATCATGGGAAACCAGTCGTCCTTGAGGGGATGGGTGGAGTCACAGTCATACTCCGGAATGGGTGCTGACTGTCCTCCATACAGGCCAGGAATACAGCTGGAAAAGGACTTCTTCATCACATCAGAGCAATCCTGAAATGTCACAAGGCTCAGGGGATGTGAATCAAGTTAAGCAAGTGTCATTGAAACATTTTCAACTTCATTTTTTTCATAACACTTTGACATTTCTTATTATCTGTATTTCTATGTCTTGATATGTGTCAGTGCACAGCAACAGTTGATATCACAGAGGTTAAAGGTCAGTTCTCACTCACAGTGTCACAGCAACAAATGATATCACAGAGTTTAAAGGTCAGTACTCTGTCACATCAACAGATGATATCACAAAGGTTAAAGGCCAGTACTCTGTCACATCAACAGATGACATCACAGAGGTTAAAGTTCAGTTCTCAGTGTCATAGCAACAGATGATATCACAGAGGTTAAAGGTCAGTACTCAGTCAGAGTGTCACAGCAACAGATGATATCACAGAGGTTAAAGGTCAGTACTCTGTCACATCAACAGATGATATCACAGAGGTTAAAGGTCAGTTCTCAGTGTCATAGCAACAGTTGATATCACAGAGGTTAAAGGTCAGTTCTCAGTGTCACAGCAACAGATGATATCACTAATGTTAAAGGTCAGTACTCTGTCACATCAACAGATGACATCACAGAGGTTAAAGTTCAGTTCTCAGTGTCACAGCAACAGATGATATCACAGAGGTTAAAGGTCAGTACTGTCACATCAACAGATGATATCACAGAGGTTAAAGGTCAGTTCTCAGTGTCATAGCAACAGTTGATATCACAGAGGTTAAAGGTCATTACTCACTCTGTCAGAGCAACAGTTGATACCACAGAGGTTAAAGGTCAATGCTCAGCATCTTATCAACAGATGATATCACACAGGTTAAAGGTCAGTTCTCACTCACAGTGTCACTGCAACAGATGATATCACAGAGGTTAAAGGTCAATGCTCAGCATCACATCAACAGATGATATCACACAGGTTAAAGATCAGTACTCACTGTGTCACAGCAACAGATGATATCACAGAGGTTAAAGGTCAGTTCTCAGTGTCATAGCAACAGTTGATATCACAGAGGTTAAAGGTTAGTACTCACTGTGTCACAGCAACAGTTGATATCACAGAGGTTAAAGGTCAGATCACAAGGACATGGAGCAACGTCTACATAAGCCGGGTTCTGGTACTTCCTCGCATCATTAATAGCTGTTTTTACTGGAAAAGAATTTGTACTTCACAATTAATGTATTCAGTAGTTATGTTAGGTGATCTCAGCTAAAAACCTTAAACGAGAATACCCCTCAGGTACACAACTGTCCTGGCCTGCAGTTTATGTTGGGTGGTTGGCTGATGCAGTGAATAGCGCACTTGCCTTTCACCACATGTGTTTTCTCCAGGTACTCTCCAGTTTTTCCCCATGACCATAGTATATACCAGGGCTATGTTGTTAACAAGTGTAAATGTATTACTACAGGACTGTTCTATAACAAGTACAAAAGTTATCATCACAAAGCTATTCCAAACACAACTTACATATTTATCATTGACCTACCTGTAGCCTTGCTCCAGTCGAGTGTCACATTGGGCGTGAGACTGACCTCCACAAACACAGCATCAGTGAGTCCCAGCGAACCACTAGTGGTACAACAGGTCACCACAACATACTCTGTGACTGCGGCTGTGACGCCTGCTCGACGAGTCACATTCACCAGGTTGGTTTTCTGTGATTGAAAACATGATTAATGCAAGCTTGTCTGTTTTAAGAAAAAGGGTTGATATATCCCAGTGTTTTATTTTTAATTGAAAACAAGAAGAGTTATGTAAGTCAGAATTGAATTACATTGTAGCTGGTCAGTGAGAAGCATTCATCCAAGTCCTACATACAAAACATTGTCAGAATAAGTGAACAAGAAAAAGATTTTCATCAATTTACAGAAAACTCATGTGTATAAAGGTAATAATTATTATAGTTTCAGTCATTAAATGTTGATCATAAGCCTTTATTTACTTTAAGAACTTTATAGAAATTGATTAAAGCCCCCTCTTTAATTACTATGGATCGGTCTTAAATCTACATTACAATGAATCAAAAATGTTTACAAAGTGCTGAAGCCCAAAACACCATATCTATGTAACAAAGGCCTTGTTTAAAAGTCCAACTCAAGCAGTCCCCAATACCAGGGTCAAATATCTCAATAAAATGTTCTAAATGGAGGACCCAAGCTGTGTAGTGATTCTTTTTCTATTTCTAAACATTTTCGTCAGGTTGGTAGGTATGAATTGTAGAAAGGTTATGTATCACAACCAGTAAATGTTTATACGTGACGTTTCGAAGACTAGTAACTTGTCACCTTCATCAGACAAATGATTCCTTTTATAATTTTGAATACTTTAACTTTTAAAAAGTGGACTTGTTAGTTTGATTTAGATATGAGCAACAGAAATCTTTCATTTTTGCTCATTTTGCAAATTCAACTTCCTGTGATTTAGTTTTTTTACCAATATGTACAATCTTAAGTAAAATAAGTTCCCATAAAAGTGACCTAATTTACAGAAGATCTCACCGTGATGGTGGCGCCCCAGGCTGGTCCAGACACATCAGTCGTGGCAGTGGTAGTAGTGCCAGGGGCAGGGGTAGCTGTAACATACAACATATACTTATTGTCTGACTACACAGGGGTAGCTGTAACATACACCATATACTTATTGTCTGACTACACAGGGGTAGCTGTAACATACACCATATACTTATTGTCTGACTACACAGGGGTAGCTGTAACATACACCATATACTTATTGTCTGACTACACAGGGGTAGCTGTAACATACACCATATACTTATTGTCTGACTACACAGGGGTAGCTGTAACATACACCATATACTTATTGTCTGACTACACAGGGGTAGCTGTAACATACACCATATACTTATTGTCTGACTACACAGGGGTAGCTGTAACATACACCATATACTTATTGTCTGACTACACAGGGGTAGCTGTAACATACACCATATACTTATTGTCTGACTACACAGGGGTAGCTGTAACATACACCATATACTTATTGTCTGACTACACAGGGGTAGCTGTAACATACACCATATACTTATTGTCTGACTACACAGGGGTAGCTGTAACATACACCATATACTTATTGTCTGACTACACAGGGGTAGCTGTAACATACACCATATACTTATTGTCTGACTACACAGGGGTAGCTGTAACATACACCATATACTTATTGTCTGACTACACAGGGGTAGCTGTAACATACACCATATACTTATTGTCTGACTACACAGGGGTAGCTGTAACATACACCATATACTTATTGTCTGACTACACAGGGGTAGCTGTAACATACACCATATACTTATTGTCTGACTACACAGGGGTAGCTGTAACATACACCATATACTTATTGTCTGACTACACAGGGGTAGCTGTAACATACACCATATACTTATTGTCTGACTACACAGGGGTAGCTGTAACATACACCATATACTTATTGTCTGACTACACAGGGGTAGCTGTAACATACACCATATACTTATTGTCTGACTACACAGGGGTAGCTGTAACATACACCATATACTTATTGTCTGACTACACAGGGGTAGCTGTAACATACACCATATACTTATTGTCTGACTACACAGGGGTAGCTGTAACATACAACATATACTTATTGTCTGACTACACAGGGGTAGCTGTAACATACAACATATACTTATTGTCTGACTACACAGGGGTAGCTGTAACAAACAACATATACTTATTGTCTGACTACATGAGACGTACTACAACATGCCTTTAAGGGTTTCTTTGATTCCCTTGATCTTACAATATTACCATCGTAAGTACAAAGATTTGTCTGAATGTGGCTGTTTATCTCTGCCTGCCTGCCTGCCTGACGGACTCTATTTGTCTCTCTTTTTCATGCATATTAAGAAGGTTTTAGAAGTTGTGAAAATTTGTGTCCAATTCTTTGGTAAATATCTATATGAAATAAACTATCTTTTTCATTCCCTTGCTTCCACAGTCATCTGAATTGTATATACGGTACATGTAATAACAATACAGATTTATATATAAAACAAAACGTGAAACTGGTTCATTTATAATTTGCTTTTAGAACTTATAGCCATTCATATTTGTCCATTTAATTTAATTTAATTTAACAAGATTTAAACTCTCTGCTAGGGAAAAGAGGAAGCCATGAAATATTGATTATTCCCACAAGAATTTTACCACCACCCCACCAACCAAGCACCAACCACCACCCCACCAACCAAGCACCAACCATCACAGCACCAAAGCTAGTATAAGTATACAGCATCACAGAGGTTAGTTCAAAGCAACACTTTTGTCAGTAACATCCAGAATATATATGCATCTTCACATTGCTTGAACATTGGTCAATGGAAACAGAAGAGAAATTGCTTTCTATACACAGTGCACCGGGAAACTTCACAGTGATATCTATGGTCATCTTGTGTTACCGTCACCTCTAGTGTTTCTCATCGAGAGGAAGACAACAAAAGTAAAAAATGGGCCCAGCTTTTCCACCTTAACATGTCCTGTAATGTTTGAGTTTTAATCACATCTCTGGTTTCAAATAAAAATGGAATTTTTCCCAAACAGAATTAAAATTGTATCAATAATCTAACGTAAATACATGAAGTGCACATTCTTACATGTTTCCATTACATTATTATACACATCTGTACACCAGTATATAGCCTGATTATACCATTACAAATAGCTAACCTACGATACATGAGTGTTAATTTACAAAGCCAATCTGGTTAATAAGCAGTATTCACCAAGTGCTCACGTCTAGAATGACGATTTTAAGCAAGAATTTAGTATCAAAATTCCAGACTCTTCAAAACCCCTAATCCTTTTTTGTGACAGAATAAATTATTACGACAACACTGAATATGATAATGGCAATATGTCTTCTACATAATTAATTCAAATAACTCATGTGAAACTCGAAACAAATACATCACAATGTGATTATGATTTATTTTAAAGAAAAGGTTTGCTGTCAGTTATTTTTTCTAAGGTCAACACTTTAGCCTGAAGAGTTATTGCCATTTTCTGTCTACAACATATACCCTTCACAAGTGCAGATCACTTATCTGTGCTGATATTCTACCCGTCACGGGTGGAAACTCACCAAATAATACAATTCCAAAGAAGCAGGGGATGAAAGAAAAATGACAAACAAACAATCATTAGTAAGTAAACCCTACATCACAAGAGTAGGTATTTGGTAAATAAGTTAGACGCCGCAAATCACTTGATGATAAACAAGAAGCTGACGGGCCACCTCCTTCATATTAACAATGTTTTACATTTTTTTGGTCAAGTTTTGCTCTTTGCAAAATTAGATCAAAATGCATTTACTAATATTAACCAGGAAATAGTCTGGTAAAGATAAACCCTGACCCTAAGCATTTGATATTTATAGAACGCCAGCCACACGTGTCGATGTTATAAGTATCACGCAAAAAACACATCAATCAGTTTATCAAGGTTCCTACTTGTTGATGTTGTAGTGACTGTAGTGGAGGGACAATTGGCCTCCTGATTGGTCGGGTTCAGTGCCTGGTTCACCTGTTGGGTCGTGTTGAAGAGGACAGCCTGGCAGCCCAGGGGAGGTAACCCTGTATCAGGCACGGACTCCAGTAGTAACAGCAACTGTGAACACAGGAAATATCTTTAGTTAAATTCAGTAAATCAGAGGCATACCAGAAATAGATCTGTTTTACTTTTCCTGATAGTTTTTAAGTTCACTATTGTGTTTACACAACTATACTGATGAATTACAAATAACAGAGTCCAATCATAATTTTTAACAGAGCACATTAAGGTAATAGGATTGTGTCGCCATTTCTCAGTAGAATTTCTTCAAATTTTGTAGTTATATTGCTTTGAAGTAAAGAAAATTTTCTGCCACAAAAAAAAATATAGGTTGTCAGAGTCTTAAGGATTTTAAATGGAAATTTATGTAAAAAGGAGTGAATTTTGAAAAAAAAATGAAAGACACAATTTGTTGCAAAATAATGTCAATAAAAATGATACTGACATAGATAAGTATTGCATTAATGTATATCAATTTAATAAATGCTGAAATTGTGTAAAATTAATTATCAATAAACGATTAAAAATTTACATTTTATAATAAAACCATATACACATAGTAATTGCATGTAAGAGTTATCGTTCTTGAAAAACTGAAAGCAGTAGTGAAATAGGTAGCCGGTTTCCTGAAGTACAGAAAAATGGACACATGTGACTCATTGATAAAAAAAACTTGAATTAATGCCTGGATTGCTTTGAAACACTTTAATATTGAGAGAACACACTGTTCTGTCAATAATAAACATGCAATATTCATCACAGCTCTAGACACATTAGAATATGCGGAAATTGTGATGCTGTCTCCCTACATTGGATTTTCAACTAGGGACGTACTTCCTATTTCCGTTTATCAATACACTCCTATGACTTAAGGGTCCTGATTGGACAAAACACAGATCATTTCAATGAAGTGATTCCTATTGGGCAAAACACAAATTTTTAAATGGAATGGTCCTGACTGGACAAAACACAGATCATTTCAATGAAGTGATTCCTATTGGGCAAAACACAAATTTTTAAATGGAATGGTCCTGATAGAACAAATCACAGAACATGATTGTCTAGGTCCCACTGGGTCTGTTCTAGAGTAAAAAGTTGGTGTGACTCACGTTGAAGGAAGGCGAAGTGGATTCCATGTAGCGTGGATAAATCCTCAGTAGTGGGTTGTTTATCGTGAATGTAATCACACCCCCTTAAAAGTAAAATGTTTTAGAATGTGTATCATTGTGAATGCAATCTCAACCCTTAAAGTAAAACATTTGTAGAATTAGTGTATTCATTATGAACCTTGCTTAATCCCCTGCAAGCGAAAAAACTCAACCTTTTGAATGATGGAGAACATAACACAACATGTGGGAGAATATAATATGAGGAAGAATATAACATGAAGGAGAATATACCACAAGGGAGAATATAACATGAAGAAGAATATAACATGAGGGAGAATATAACATGAAGGAGAATATAACATAACATAACATAAGGGAGAATATAACATGATGGAGAACATAACATGAGGGAGAATATAACATGAGGGAGAATATAACATGACATGAGGGAGAATATAACATGACATGAGGGAGAATATAACATGAAGGAGAATATAACATAACATAACATAAGGGAGAATATAACATGATGGAGAACATAACATGAGGGAGAATATAACATGAGGGAGAATATAACATGACATGAGGGAGAATATAACATGACATGAGGGAGAATATAACATGAAGGAGAATATAACATAACATAACATAAGGGAGAATATAACATGATGGAGAACATAACATGAGGGAGAATATAACATGAGGGAGAATATAACATGAGGGAGAATATAACATGAGGGAGAATATAACATGAGGGAGAATATAACATGAGGGAGAATATAACATGAGGGAGAATATAACATGAGGGAGAATATAACATGAGGGAGAATATAACATGAGGGAGAATATAACATGAGGGAGAATATAACATGAGGGAGAATATAACATGAGGGAGAATATAACATGAGGGAGAATATAACATGAGGGAGAATATAACATGAGGGAGAATATAACATGAGGGAGAATATAACATGAGGGAGAATATAACATGAGGGAGAATATAACATAAGATGAGGGAGAATATAACATGAGGGAGAATATAACATGAGGGCGAACATAACATGAGGGAGAACATAACATGAGGGAGAATATAACATTAGGGAGAATATAACACGAGGGAGAATATAACAAAACATCAGAACAACACATGAGGGAGAATATCACATTAGGGAGAATATAACACGAAGGAGAATATAACATGAGGGAGAAAATAACATAAGGGAGAATATAACATGAGGGAGAACATGACATGAGGGAGAATATAACATGAGGGAGAATATAACATGACGTGAGGGAGAATATAACATGAGGGAGAATATAACATGTAGGAGAATATAACATGAGGGAGAATAATACATGAGGGAGAATATAACATGAGGGAGAATATAACATTAGGGAGAATATAACATAACATGAGGGAGAATATAACATGAGGGAGAATATAACATGAAGGAGAACATAACATGAGGGAGAATGTAACATGAAGGAGAACATGACATGAGGGAGAACATAACATAACATGAGGGAGAATATAACATGAGGGAGAACATAACATGAGGGAGAACATAACATGAGGGAGAATATAACATGAAGGAGAATATAACATGAGGGAGAACATAACATGAAAGAGAATATAACATGAGGGAGAATATAACATGATGAGAACATAACATAAGGGAAAATATAACATGAGGGAGAACATGACATGAGGGAGAATATAACATGAGGGAGAATATAACATTACATGAGGGAGAATATAACATGAGGGAGAATATAACATGAGAGAGAATATAACATGAGAGAGAATATAACATGAGAGAGAATATAACATGAAGGAGAATATAACCTGAGGGAGAACATAACATGAGGGAGAATATAACATGAGGGAGAATATAACATGAGGAAGAATATAACATGAGGGAGAATATAACATGAGGGAGAATATAACATGAAGGAGAATATAACATGAGGGAGAACATAACATGAAGGAGAATATAACATGAAGGAGAATATAACATGAAGGAGAACAAAACATGAGGCAGAACATAACATGAGGGAGAATATAACATGAGGGAGAATTTAACATGAGGGAGAATATAACATGAAGGAGAATATAACATGAAGGAGAACAAAACATGAGGGAGAACATAACATGAGGGAGAATATAACATAACATGAGGGAGAATATAACATGACATGAGGGAGAATATAACATGAGGGAGAATAATACATGAGGGAGAATATAACATGAGGGAGAATATAACACGAGGGAGAATATAACATAAAGGAGAATATAACACGAGGGAGAAAATAACACGAGGGAGAATATAACACGAGGGAAAATACAACATAACATGAGAGAGAATATAACAAAACATGAGGGAGAATATAACATGACATGAAGGAGAATATAACAAAACATGAGGGAGAATATAACATGAGGGAGAATATAACAGAACATGAGGAAGAATATAACATGAGGGAGAATATAACATGAGGGAGAATATAACATGAGGGAGAATATAACATGAGGGAGAATATAACATTAGGGAGAATATAACACGAGGGAGAATATAACAAAACATGGGGGAGAATATAAGGGAGAACATAACATGAGGTAGAATATAACACAAAATGAGGGAGAATATAACATAACATGAGGTTGAATATAACACGAGGGAGAATATAACATGAGGGAGAATATAATATGAGGGAGAATATAACATGAGGAGAATATAACATGAGGGAGAATATAACATGAGGGAGAATATAACACGAGGGAGAATATAACATGAAGGAGAATATAACATGAGGGAGAATATAACATGAGAGAGAATATAAGGGAGAACATAACATGAGGTAGAATATAACACAAAATGAGGGAGAATATAACATAACATGAGGTTGAATATAACACGAGGGAGAATATAACATGAGGGAGAATATAATATGAGGGAGAATATAACATGAGGAGAATATAACATGAGGGAGAATATAACATAACATGAGGGAGAATATAACATGAGGAGAATATAACATGAAGGAGAACATGACATAACATGAGCGAGAATATAACATGAGCGAGAATATAAGCATACAGCTTAAAATATTTACATTTTTATTTTATAAGCAAACTTATATATATAATGAAAAGCAACATTTTCTAGTTTCCTAGTATACAGTACTTGTATACATCAGCATAGGACTTATCTGTATCAGTAAATTTTAAATCAAACATTTGAACCAACATTTTAAAGTGTATATGCTAAAATAGGTATAAATAAGCAAGAAATACATAATTTGATTTGTAGGAGATGACTTGGATATTTACCTCTAGAAGTGGCTGTTTGGTACTGTGTTCCCGTCTGTGACTGACCAGAACATTGGACATTTACAGGTGTGCCGGCAGTGACCAGTGTGTAACTTACCTACAAACAATATTGGAATATACATACACACATTACATATATACGTCTACAGAAATAAATCAATGAAAGTAAAACAGAAAATGTATACAACTGCAAGATCACATCACATTGTTCAAAATATTACTGTAGGTGACACTGGTGTCTCCATAGCTCACACATCTTATTCTAACTCATTATTTTGATTTCTAAATGTAAAAAATAACAATACATTTTGATTTACATAAAATTTGGACAATGTATATCCTGCTTGTAATAATATCCATATTTCAATAAAGTTGTGGTAAGCTTTGAATGATCATGTTATTGACAACAGCTGGGGTGAGCTTATTGTGGTCTTTTTGTCCAGAAAAACACAACTCTGGTGAGCTTAACATTGTTTTGTTATCATTGATAACAGCTGTGGTAAGCTTACTATGGTCTTGTTGTCATTGACAACAGCTGTGGTAAGCTTACTGTGGTCTTGTTGTCATTTCCAACAGCTGTGGTAAGCTTACTGGGATCTTGTTGTCATTGCCAACAGCTGTGGTAAGCTTACTGTGATCTTGTTGTCATTAACATCAGCTGTGGTAAGCTTACTGTGATCTTGTTGTCATTAACATCAGCTGTGGTAAGCTTACTGTGGTATTGTTGTCATTGCCAACAGCTGTGGTAAGCTTACTATGGCCTTGTTGTTATTTACAATAGCCGTGGTAAGCTTACTGTGGTCTTTTTGTCATTGACAACAGCTGTGGTAAGCTTCCTGTGATCTTGTTGTCATTGACAACAGCTGTGGTAAGCTTACTGTTATCTTTTGTCATTGACATCAGCTGCGGTAAGCTAACTGTGGTCTTGTTGTCATTTACATCAGCTCTGGTAAGCTTACTGTTATCTTTTGTCATTAACATCAGCTCTGGTAAGCTTACTATGGTCTTGTTGTTATTGACAACAGCTGTGGTAAGCTTACTGTGGTCTTGTTGTCATTGACACCAGCTGTGGTAAGCTTACTGTTATCTTTTGTCATTGACATCGGCTGCGGTAAGCTAACTGTGGTCTTGTTGTCATTTACAACAGCTGTGGTAAGCTTACTGTGGTCTTGGTGTCATTGACAACAGCTGTGGTAAGCTACTGTTATCTTTTGTCATTGACATCAGCTGCGGTAAGCTAACTGTGGTCTTGTTGTCATTAACGTCAGCTCTGGTAAGCTTACTGTTATCTTTTGTCATTAACATCAGCTCTGGTAAGCTTACTGTTATCTTTTGTCATTGACATCAGCTGTGGTAAGCTAACTGTGGTCTTGTTGTCATTAACATCAGCTCTGGTAAGCTTACTGTTATCTTTTGTCATTAACATCAGCTGTGGTAAGCTTACTATGGTCTTGTTGTTATTTACAATAGCTGTGGTAAGCTTACTGTGGTCTTGTTGTCATTGACAACAGCTGTGGTAAGCTTACTGTTATCTTTTGTCATTGACATCAGCTGTGGTAAGCTAACTGTGGTCTTGTTGTCATTTACATCAGCTGTTGTAAGCTTACTGTGCTCTGTTGTCATTGACAACAGCTGTGGTAAGCTTACTGTGGTCTTGTTGTCATTAACAATAGCTGTGGTAAGCTTACTGTTATCTTTTGTCATTGACATCAGCTGTGGTAAGCTAACTGTGGTCTTGTTGTCATTTACAATAGCTGTGGTAAGCTTACTGTTATCTTTTGTCATTAACATCAGCTCTGGTAAGCTTACTATGGTCTTGTTGTTATTTACAATAGCTGTGGTATGCTTACTGTGGTCTTGTTGTCTTTTACAACAGCTGTTGTAAGCTTACTGTGCTCTGTTGTCATTGACAACAGCTGTGGTAAGCTTACTGTGGTCTTGTTGTCATTTACAACAGCTGTTGTAAGCTTACTGTGCTCTGTTGTCATTGACAACAGCTGTGTTGATCTTACCGTGATTTTGCTTTCATTGACACCAGATGAGGCAAGTGAAATGTTCAGAGTAGTTACATCAATTCCAGCTAAAATTTTAAAATATCAATGTATTTGCATGTTGCAATTCAATATCATATTTTAACAAATAACTATAACTAATTACGGAGTAAACCATAATGAACCAGCAGATCAATGTAATAGGTTTGAAGACACGAAAGAACCAATGACATGTTATAGAGAATGTCGTCATACAGAACTGTTTCTTGTTAGATTGAGTCTTGTCAACAGTAAATTGATCTTGTAGAAACTTGTAAAAATTTTAAAAAATAACAATTTCCATACTGCTGGTAAGGAACACATCCTTTCAATGTGAGGTCACTATTCATTGTTAAGAATTAACAAACATTAACTATCAAAATCCAAGATGGCAGCCTGGTGGCGGTGTTGACTTTCCGTTCAGTCACAAAATAAAACATACACAACTACAGACCAAGGGGAGCCTGTATATGAATTTGAGAAAGTTCTGTCAAATACTTTATGTGAAATAATGATAACAAATAAACTTAATCTTCAAATCTTGTGGCCATCTTGTTGTTCTGATCTGTCTCATATGAAAAATGGGAAACCTCCATATTATAAATATAAAAAAGATCCTTTTAGTATTTTTTGATAGATAGCAATAACAAGAACTTCTTACAGCTAGAAGTATAGACGATGGACCAAGGACAAAAATGTGATTTGATCAGCCAACCATTTGATGATGGTAGGCTAAAAAATAATAGACAATTAATTTGTGTGGATTATTGGCTATCAGTAATAAGCCTATAGATAAATAGATATAGATACATAATATGTTGCACTTACTTGTTTGGCTACATGTGACGTCTACAGCAGATAAGGTGGCCTCACTAGTAAACAAAACAGATTCAATATTAGTACATCTGCAACCAATATATTTAATTGAGTTTATTTTGACTCTTTGACCGTGACGAGTTTCAGTAAGATAATTTTTATGGTCTGTGACGAGTTTCAGAAAGATAATATTTATGGTCTGTGACAGGTTTCAGTAAGATAATATTTATTGTCTAAGACAAGTTTCAGAAAGATAATATTTATGGTCTGTGACGAGTTTCAGAAAGATAATATTTATGGTCTGTGACGGGTTTCAGTAAGATAATATTTATTGTCTAAGACAAGTTTCAGAAAGATAATTTTTATGGTCTGTGACGAGTTTCAGAAAGATAGTTTTTATGGTCTGTGACGAGTTTCAGAAAGATAATATTTATGGTCTGTGACGAGTTTCAGTAAGATAATATTTATGGTCTGTGACGAGTTTCAGAAAGATAATTTTTATGGTCTGTGACGAGTTTCAGAAAGATAATATTTATGGTCTGTGACGAGTTTCAGAAAGATAGTTTTTATGGTCTGTGACGAGTTTCAGAAAGATAGTTTTTATGGTCTGTGACGAGTTTCAGAAAGATAAGATTTATGGTCTGTGACGAGTTTCAGAAAGATAGTTTTTATGGTCTGTGACGAGTTTCAGAAAGGTAATATTTATGGTCTGTGACGAGTTTCAGAAAGATAGTTTTTATGGTCTGTGACGAGTTTCAGAAAGGTAATATTTATGGTCTGTGACGAGTTTCAGTAAGAGAATATTTATTGCAATGTTACTTACCTGAATCCTATCTGAAACGTCGGTCTGTGACAGGTTTCAGTAAGATAATATTTATTGTCTGTGACGAGTTTCAGAAAGATAATATTTATGGTCTGTGACCAGTTTCAGAAAGATAATATTTATGGTCTGTGACCAGTTTCAGAAAGATAATATTTATGGTCTGTGACCAGTTTCAGAAAGATAATATTTATGGTCTGTGACCAGTTTCAGAAAGATAATATTTATGGTCTGTGACGAGTTTCAGTAAGAGAATATTTATTGCAATGTTACTTACCTGAATCCTATCTGAAACGTCTGTACTGTAGTTACATTCTGCACCACCACACCTCCGTCTGTACATAAACTGACAATGGGGGCACTCACAATGGTAAACAGACTGGAAACAAGAACACAAAGTTTAATATCTTTATCATGGAATGGATGGTTATCAATACGGGAAATTTGTCTAAATACATAATATGAATGAGCTCGAGGCAAATACCATAGTAGAAGTTAAGATCATAGAGTAGACTGAGATCATTCAGTAAGCTTGGATGATACAGGAGGCTTAGAGCATAGAGTAGGTCGAGATCATACAGGAGGCTGGGACCATAGAGAAGGCCGAGATCATACAGGAGGCTGGGACCATAGAGAAGGCTTAGATCATAGAGTAGGCTGGGATCATACAGGAGGTTTAGATCATAGAGTAGGCTGGGATCATACAGGAGGCCTAGATCATAGAGTAGGTTGGAATCATACAGGAGGCTTAGATCATAGAGTAGGCTGGGATCATACGGGAGGTTTAGATCATAGAGTAGGCTGGGATAATACAGGAGGCCTAGATCATAGAGTAGGTTGGAATCATACAGGAGGCTTAGATCATAGAGTACGCTGGGATAATACTGGAGACTGCGATCATAGAGTAGGTTGGGATAATACCGGAGACTGCGATCATAGAGTAGGCTGGGATAATACCGGAGACTGCGATCATACAGTAGGCTGGGATAATACCGGAGACTGCGATCATACAGTAGGCTGGGATAATACCGGAGACTGCGATCATAGAGTAGGCTGGAATCATACAGGAGGCTTAGATCATAGAGAACGCTGGGATAATACTGGAGACTGCGATCATAGAGTAGGCAGGGATAATACCGGAGACTGCGATCATAGAGTAGGCTGGAATCATACAGGAGGCTTAGATCATAGAGAACGCTGGGATAATACTGGAGACTGCGATCATAGAGTAGGTTGGGATAATACCGGAGACTGCGATCATAGAGTAGGCTGGAATCATACAGGAGGCTTAGATCATAGAGTAGGCTGGGTTCATACAGGAGGTTTAGATCATAGAGTAGGCTGGGATCATACGGGAGGTTTAGATCATAGAATAGGCCGAGATCATACCGGAGGTTTAGATCATAGAGTAGGCTGGGATCATGCTGGAATCATACAGGAGGCTTAGATCATAGAGTACGCTGGGATAATACTGGAGACTGCGATCATAGAGTAGGCTGGGATAATACCGGAGACTGCGATCATAGAGTAGGCTGGGATAATACCGGAGACTGCGATCATAGAGTAGGCTGGAATCATACAGGAGGCTTAGATCATAGAGTAGGCTGGGATCATACGAGAGGTTTAGATCATAGAGTAGGCTGGAATCATACAGAAGGCTTAGATCATAGAGTAGGCTGGGATCATACCGGAGACTGAGGTCATAGAGTAAGCTGGGATCTTACAGGAGGCTTAGATCATAGAGTAGGCTGGGATCATATGGGAGGTTTAAATCGTAGAGTAGGCTGGGATCATACAGGAGGCTTAGATCATAGAGTAGACTGGGATCATATGGGAGGTTTAGATCATAGAGTAGGCTTGGAGCATACAGAAGGCTTAGATCATAGAGTAGGCTGGGATCATACCGGAGACTGAGATCATAGAGTAGGCTGGGATCATACAGGAGGCTTAGATCATAGAGTAGGCTGGGATCATACGGGAGGTTTAGATCATAGAATAGGTCGAGATCATACGGGAGGTTTAGATCATAGAGTAGGCTTGGATCATGCTGGAATCATACAGGAGGCTTAGATCATAGAGTAGGCTTGGATAATACCGGAGACTGCGATCATAGAGTAGGCTCGGATAATACCGGAGACTGCGATCATAGAGTAGGCTGGGATAATACCGTAGACTGCGATCATAGAGTAGGCTGGAATCATACAGGAGGCTTAGATCATAGAGTAGGCTGGGATCATATGGGAGGTTTAGATCATAGAGTAGGCTGGGATCATATGGGAGGTTTAGATCATAGAGTAGGCTGGGATCATATGGGAGGTTTAGATCATAGAGTAGGCTGGGATCATA
>NW_018405252.1:155788-183575 GCF_002113885.1 Mizuhopecten yessoensis
AATATATAAGGAAGTGTGTGTGTGTGGGGAAGGCTAGGATCATGTAATATATAAGGAAGTGTGTGTGTGTGGGGGAGGCTAGGATCATGTAATATATAAGGAAGTGTTTGTGTGTGGGGAAGGCTAGGATCAAGTAATATATATAAGGAAGTGGGTGTGTGTGGGGAAGGCTAGGATCATGTAATGTATATAAGTAAGTGTGTGTGTGTGGGGAAGGCTAGAATCATGTAATATATATAAGGAAGTGTGTGTGTGTGGGGAAGGCTAGGAGCATGTAATATATATAAGGAAGTGTGTGTGTGTGTGGAAGGCTAGGATCATGTAATATATAAGGAAGTATTTGTGTGTGGGGAAGGCTAGGATCATGTAATATATAGGCTAGGATCATGTAATGTATATAAGTAAGTGTGTGTGTGCGGGGAAGGCTAGAATCATGTAATATATATAAGGAAGTGTGTGTGTGTTGGGAAGGCTAGGATCATGTAATATATATAAGGAATAGGATCATGTAATATATATAAGGAAGTGTGTGGGTGTGGGGAAGGCTAGGATCATGTAATATATATAAGTAAGTGTGTGTGTGTGTGGAAGGCTAGGATCATGTAATATATAAGGAAGTGTTTGTGTGTGGGGAAGGCTAGGATCATGTAATATATATGAGGAAGTGGGTGTGTGGGGGGAAGGCTAGGATCATGTAATATATAAGGAATAGGATCATGTAATATATATAAGGAGGTGTGTGTGTGTGGGGAAGGCTAGGATCATGTAATGTATATAAGTAAGTGTGTGTGTGTGGGGAAGGCTAGAATCATGTAATATATATAAGGAAGTGTGTGTGTGTCGGGAAGGCTAGGATCATGTAATATATATAAGGAAGTTTGTGTGTGTGGGAAAGGCTAGGATCATGTAATATATATAAGGAAGTGGGGGTGTGGGGGGAAGGCTAGGATCATGTAATGTATATAAGTAAGTGTGTGTGTGTGGGGAAGGCTAGAATCATGTAATATATATAAAGAAGTGTGTGTGTGTGGGGAAGGCTAGGATCATTTAATATATATAAGGAAGTGGGTGTGTGTGGGGAAGGCTAGGATCATGATCATGTAATATATAAGGAAGTGTGTGTGCGTGGGGAAGGCTAGGATCATGTAATATATATAAGTAAGTGTGTGTGTGTGGGGAAGGCTAGGATCATGTAATGTATATACGTAAGTGTGTGTGTGTGGGGAAGGCTAGAATCATGTAATATATATAAAGAAGTGTGTGTGTGTGGGGAAGGCTAGGATCATTTAATATATATAAGGAAGTGTGTGTGTGTGGGGAAGACTAGGATCATGTAATATATATAAGGAAGTGGGTGTGTGTGGGGGGGGCTAGGATCATGTAATATATATAAGGAAGTGGGTGTGTGGGGGAGGCTAGGATCATGTAATATATATAAGGAAGTGGGGGTGTGGGGGGAAGGCTAGGATCATGTAATGTATATAAGTAAGTGTGTGTGTGCGGGGAAGGCTAGAATCATGTAATATATATAAGGAAGTGTGTGTGTGTGGGAAAGGCTAGGATCATGTAATATATATAAGGAAGTTTGTGTGTGTGTGGAAGTCTAGGATCATGTAATATATAAGGAAGTGTGTGTGTGTTGGGAAGGCTAGGATCATGTAATATATATAAGGAATAGGATCATGTAATATATATAAGGAAGTGTGTGGCTGTGGGGAAGGCTAGGATCATGTAATATATATAAGGTAAGGAAGTGTGCGTGTGTGGGGAAGGCTAGGATCATGTAATATATAGGGAAGTGTGTGTGTGTGGGGGAGGCTAGGATCATGTAATGTATAAGGAAGTGTGAGTGTGTGTGTGGGGAAGGCTAGGATCATGTATTGTATATAAGTAAGTGTGTGTGTGTGGGGAAGGCTAGAATCATGTAATATATATAAGGAAGTGTGTGTGTGGGGAAGGCTAGGATCATGTAATATATAGGGAAGTGTGTGTGTGTGGGGAAGGCTAGGATCATGTAATGTATTAGGAAGTGTGGGTGTGTGTGTGGGGAAGGCTAGGATCATGTAATATATATGAGGAAGTGGGTGTGTGGGGGGAAGGCTAGGATCATGTAATATATAAGGCAGTGTGTGTGTGTGGGGAAGGCTAGGATCATGTAATATATAGGGAAGTGTGTGTGTGTGGGGGAGGCTAGGATCATGTAATATATATAAGGAAGTTTGTGTGTGGGGGGAAGGCTAGGATCATGTAATATATAAGGAATAGGATCGGGAAGGCTAGGATCATGTAATATATGAGGAAGCGTGTGTGTCGGGAAGGCTAGGATCATGTAATATATATAAGGAAGTGGGGGTGTGGGGGGAAGGCTAGGATCATGTAATGTATATAAGTAAGTGTGTGTGTGTGGGGAAGGCTAGGATCATGTAATATATATAAGGAAGTGTGCGTGTGTGGGGAAGGCTAGGATCAGGTAATATATAAGGAAGTTTGTGTGTGTGGGGAAGGCTAGGATCATGTAATATATAAGGAAGTGTGGGGAAGGCTAGGATCATGTAATATATAAGGAAGAGTGTGTGTGTGGGGAAGGCTAGGATCATGTAATGTATAAGGAAGTGTGTGTGTGTGTGTGGGGAAGGCTAGGATCATGTAATATATATAAGGAAGTGTGTGGCTGTGGGGAAGGCTAGGATCATGTAATATATATAAGGAAGTGTGTGGCTGTGGGGAAGGCTAGGATCATGTAATATATATAAGGAAGTTTGTGTGTGTGTGGAAGGCTAGGATCATGTAATATATAAGGAAGTGTGTGTGTGTGGGGAAGGCTAGGATCATGTAATATATAAGGAAGTGTGTGTGTTTGGGGAAGGCTAGGATCATGTNCTAAGATCATGTAATATATATAAGGAAGTTTGTGTGTGGGGGGAAGGCTAGGATCATGTAATATATAAGGAAGTGTTTATGTGTGGGGAAAGCTAGGATCATGTAATATATAAGGAAGTGTTTATGTGTGGGGAAAGCTAGGATCATGTAATATATAAGGAAGTGTGTGTGCGTGGGGAAGGCTAGGATCATGTAATATATAGGGAAGTGTGTGTGTGTGGGGAAGGCTAGGATTATGTAATATATAAGGAAGTTTGTGTGTGTGGGGAAGGCTAGGATCATGTAATATACTAGGATCATGTAATATATATAAGGAAGTGTTTGTGTGTGGGGAAGGCTAGGATCATGTAATATACTAGGATCATGTAATATATATAAGGAAGTGGGTGTGTGGGGGAGGCTAGGATCATGTAATATATATAAGGAAGTGTGTGGCTGTGGGGAAGGCTAGTATCATGTAATATATATAAGGAAGTGTGTGGCTGTGGGGAAGGCTAGGATCATGTAAAATATATAAGGAAGTGTGTGTGTGTGGGGGAGGCTAGGATCATGTAATATATATAAGGAAGTGGGTGTGTGGGGGAGGCTAGGATCATGTAATATATAAGGAAGAGTGTGTGTGTGGGGAAGGCTAGGATCATGTATTATATAAGGAAGTGTGTGTGTTTGGGGGAGGCTAGGATCATGTAATATATATAAAGAAGTGTGTGTGTGTGGGGAAGTCTAGGATCATGTAATATATATAAGGGAGTGTGTGTGTGGGGAAGGCTAAGATCATGTAATATATATAAGTAGGATCATGTAATGTATATAAGGAAGTGGGTGTGTGTGGGGAAGGCTAGATATATATAAGGAAGTGTGTGTGTGTGGGGAAGATATATAAGGAAGTGTGTGTGTGTGGGGAAGGCTAGGATCTTGTAATATATATAAGGAAGTGTGTGTGTGGGGAGTGTGTGTGTGTGGGGAAGGCTAGGATCTTGTAATATATATAAGGAAGTGTGTGTGTGTCGGGAAGGCTAGGATCATGTAATATATATCAGGAAGTGTGTGTGTGGGGGGGAGTCTAGGATCATGTAATATATATAAAGAAGTGGGTGTGTGTGGGTTATATATATAAGGAAGTGTGTGTGGGGGGGGGAGGGAAGGCTAGGATCATGTAATGTATATAAGGAAGTGGGTGTGTGTGGGGAAGTCTAGGATCATGTAATATATAAGGAAGAGTGTGTGTGTGGGGAAGGCTAGGATCATGTATTATATAAGGAAGTGTGTGTGTTTGGGGGAGGCTAGGATCATGTAATATATATAAAGAAGTGGGTGTGTGTGGGGGAGTCTAGGATCATGTAATATATATAAAGAAGTGGGTGTGTGGGGGGAAGTCTAGGATCATGTAATATATATAAGGAAGTGTTTGTGTGTGGGGAAGGCTAGGATCATGTAATATATAAAAGGAAGTGTGTGTGTGGGGGGAAGGCTAGGATCATAGGATCATGTAATATATAAGGAAGTGTGTGTGTTTGGGGGAGGCTAAGATCATGTAATATATAAGGAAGTGTGTGTGCGTGGGGAAGGCTAGGATCATGTAATATATAGGGAAGTGTGTGTGTGTGGGGAAGGCTAGGATCATGTAATGTATAAGGAAGTGTGTGTGTGTGTGTGGGGAAGGCTAGGATCATTTAATATATATAAGGAAGTGGGTGTGTGTGGGGGAGGCTAGGATCATGTAATATATAAGGAAGAGTGTGTGTGTGGGGAAGGCTAGGATCATGTATTATATAAGGAAGTGTGTGTGTTTGGGGGAGGCTAAGATCATGTAATATATAAGGAAGTGTGTGTGTTTGGGGAAGGCTAGGATCATGTAATATATAGGGAAGTGTGTGTGTGTGGGGAAGGCTAGGATCATGTATTATATAAGGAAGTGTGTGTGTTTGGGGGAGGCTAGGATCATGTAATATATATAAGGAAGTTTGTGTGAAGGCTAGGATCATGTAATATATATGGAAGTGTGTGTGTGTGGGGAAGGCTAGGATTATGTAATATATAAGGAAGTTTGTGTGTGTGGGGAAGGCTAGGATCATGTAATATACTAGGATCATGTAATATATATAAGGAAGTGTGTGTGTGGGGGGGAGGCTAGGATCATGTAATATATATAAAGAAGTGGGTGTGTGTGGGGAAGTCTAGGATCATGTAATATATATAAGGAAGTGTGTGTGTGGGGGGGAGGCTAGGATCATGTAATATATATAAAGAAGTGGGTGTGTGTGGGGAAGTCTAGGATCATGTAATATATATAAGGAAGTTTGTGTGTGGGGGGAAGGCTAGGATCATGTAATATATAAGGAAGTGTGTGTATGTGGGGAAGGCTAGGATCATGTAATATATAAGTAAGTGTGTGTGGGGGGGGAAGGCTAGGATCATGTAATATAGGGGGATACATGTAATATATAAGGAAGTGTGTGTGTTTGGGGAAGGCTAGGATCATGTAATATATAAGGAAGTGGGTGTGTGTGGGGAAGGCTAGGATCATGTAATGTATAAGGAAGTGTGTGTGTGTGGGGGGAAAGGCTAGGATCATGTAATATATATAAGGAAGTTTGTGTGTGTGGGGAAGGCTAGGATCATGTAATATAGGGGGATACATGTAATATATAAGGAAGTGTGTGTGTTTGGGGAAGGCTAGGATCATGTAATATATATAAGGAAGTGGGTGTGTGTGGGGAAGTCTAGGATCATGTAATATATAAGGAAGTGTGTGTATGTGGGGAAGGCTAGGATCATGTAATATATATAAGTAAGTGTGTGTGTGTGAGGGGAAGGCTAGGATCATGTAATATATAAGGAAGTGTGTGTATGTGGGGAAGGCTAGGATCATGTAATATATATAAGGATGTGTGTGTGTGGGGGGAAGGCTAGGATCATGTAATATATAAGGAAGTTTGTGTGTGTGTGGAAGGCTAGGATCATGTAATTTATATAAGGAAGTGTGTGTGTGTGGGGAAGGCTAGGATCATGTAATATATAAGGAAGTGGGTGTGTGTGGGGAAGTCTAGGATCATGTAATATATAAGGAAGTGTGTGTGTGTGGGGGAGGCTAGGATCATGTAATATATATAAAGAAGTGTGTGTGTGTGGGGAAGTCTAGGATCATGTAATATATAAGGAAGTGTGTGTGTTTGGGGAAGGCTAGGATCATGTAATATATAAGGAAGTGGGTGTGTGTGGGGAAGGCTAGGATCATGTAATGTATAAGGAAGTGTGTGTGTGTGGGGGGGAAAGGCTAGGATCATGTAATATATATAAGGAACTGTGTGTGTGTGTGGAAGGCTAGGATCATGTAATTTATAAAAGGAAGTGTGTGTGTGTGGGGAAGGCTAGGATCATGTTATATATATAAGGAAGTGTGTTTGTGTGGGGAAGGCTAGGATCATGTAATATATATAAGGAAGTGTGTGTGTGTGTGGAAGGCTAGGATCATGTAATATATATAAGGAAGTGTGTTTGTGTGGGGAAGGCTAGGATCATGTAATATAGGGGGATATACATTGTATGTATATACAAACTGTGCTTAAGGTCATAGGAGTGTATATATTGCTAAACGGAAATAGGAAGTACATCCATAGTTGAAAATCCAATGTAGGGAGACAGTTTCACAACTTCCGCATATTCTAATGTTTAATATTAAACTGATGAATATTGTATGCTTATTATTGACAGAACAGTGTGTTCTTTCAATATTAAAGTATTGCAAAGCAATCAAGGCATTAATTCATTTTTTTTTAATCAATGAGTCACATGTGTCCATTTTTCTGTACATCAGGAAACCGGCTACCTATTTCACTACTATGTAGTTTTTCAAGAACGATAACTCTTGCATGCAATTACTATGTGTATATGGTTTTATTATAAAATGTCAATTTTTAATCGTTTATAGATCATTTATTTTACACAATTTCAGCATTTATGAACTTGATATACATTAATGCAATACTCATCTATTTTAGTATCATTTTTATTGACATTATTTTGCAAAAAATTGGGTGTTTCATTTTTTTCTCCAAAATTCACTCCTTACATACATTTCCATTTAAAATCCTTAAAATTCTGACAACCTAAAATTTTTTGTGGCAGAAAATGTTCTTTACTTCAAAGCAATATAACTACAAAATTTGAATAAATTCTACTGAGACTTACAAACTTTACAGAAGAACTCAAAATAACGCTAGCTAGATGAACATCAGAGTTAAATATGTAAAAACTTACAGAGGAGGACTGATAGATGCAGCTCTGGTGAACTGGCCACTGGTCGACACACCATAACATCGAACATCTAGGGTACGCCCAGGATTAGGTATACTGCAATCAAGTCAAAATTACAACAGATTTCCTAACAAAGGTAAAATTGTACAACCTGTTAACCATGTTAAACCTATCAGTGGTTTTAGTTAACGCAGGTTCTTTCCATATGTATATGAATGTATCACATTTCCTCAAAGCAAAGCTAACATTTCACTGTACAATGCACTCACATTATTTACAAATGTGACTACTTTACTGTTTTGTTTAGTTTCGTACAATGATTATTTAAATATTTCTCATTTTCATTTCATCTAATCATTTCAAATTATCATGTTGAATAAACTCTCCATCCTAGTCTCATAAAGATAATATCATAAACTAATGATTTCTCATAATTCCACTGGCTGGATCATATAACCAGTTCTCAAAAACTCATGAAACAGTTAGACTAGTTTACTGGTAAATAATAATTTCTAAATATAGCCTTTATGGGAATGTCCTACACTTTTCACTGTTAATAAACAGTTGTTTAATATATGAATAATCAATATTCAAAAGTTTTTTTTATATGTTTTGTAATCTTTCAACATTAAAATATATTATTGGCTATATATTATGATTGTGTTACTTAGCCAAGATGAGATGATATGAAACCTGTGATAAAACATGGCAGTAAACCTTGCCTCCAAAATATCAAATTAAATTTTGTTTTCTTCTTTAATTTGTTGTTGAAGCATGTGTTATAAAGCAATTAAGGACATTTGTGATGTTAAATATGTTATATCAACCTGAAAAAGGTGATACTGACCTTAGCTTCTCCTCTTATCATTTTTTGCAGGTTCATATAAATAACATCATATTCACCATCACAATAGTATATGATTGCAATTGTGTACTGTACCGATACAGGATATAGCTCTTGAAATAATTTCTTGTATGGAATTTCCTATGACTGTCTCATAAAGGAATCCCTGTTTATTTCTGTTTCCTATATACAAATCCCCTCATAGAGAAATGCCTGGTACCCATTAACTCAGATACTGCATATAGAGAAATGGTCACTGCAGTTTCATTTTTACCTTTTTCATGCTCCACAATGAGAGTTAATTTATCATTAGTGATATTAGCAATTCACATAGTAATGAAATGGGTAACACTGGTGAGTATGAATTATACAGCAACGGGTGACAGTTTGGCTTGGGGGAAGTTTATCAGTATATAGCTATAGTATTCCATTCACTTATAATACTCATATATATATAACTATATCTTTCATTCATAGAGCCCCCCATCCTCCACCCCAACCCCATCCTCCAACCCCACCTACCCCTACCCGATCCTCCACCCCCATAGAGAAATCCCCTTCACATTAAAAAGGTTTCATTTTCATTCATCTTACGTTTGTACAAATTGTCTTATTTCACACTTATAACCACATACATAAAATTAATTTTGTACTAATCATCACATGCCATGTATCATATTTACTATATGTATGTGACCTCTTGTTACACACGTAAGTGTGTCAGAGTGAAGGAATAAAACTTGAGACTTAAATTAGATCTCTGCTATTTATCTTTTTAAAGATTTACCTTGTTTCAAGTAAAATCCCTTGAAAGCTTAGCTCAAGGAATTTTACCTTACATATAAAACAAAACCTTTTCTAAAATGTACATTAAATCTTACTTGAATGAGACAGTGCTGTTGACATTTGTACTGCTAACAGTCTCAGGAACAAAGGTGGCGTTGCTGTATCCGTCGACTGGGTAGCTCAACTCACATGTTACCTGCACCTGAACAAAAATATTTCAAATATTATACTTTTTTAAATGAAATTCAAAATGAAAGTCTACAAAATGTCATTTTCTTCATTTTTTTACCATGAAGATTAATGTAGATTCAAATCTCGGGTAATTATGTAACATACAGTTATTTCCTGAAAACTTAGATCTAATCTATACTATCTGAAAGTACCTGATAGATAAATTTCATGTTAATAATCCTTTGAAGTAAATACTTCCTGAAAATGAACTGTAACAGCAAAACACATTGAGAGTAATTAACCTTATTAACTCACTCACCTCTGAAGACACATTTGAACTCTTCCAATTCAAAGGTTGGAATAGTTCATTTATGAAACTTCAGGGGTAAATGAGTTAACTAGAATTTCACAAAAACGTATGTCTCCCCTTATTAGCCAATTGTCATGCAGACAAATAGACAAACTTTGGTATAAAAAATTAACAAAGGGCTATATCTCTTTATTTAGAATACGACACTCCTACTTCCCAAGATACATTAAAACTATAGCAAATTTGGTCAATGTAGGTGAAATAACATGGAAGTTATGCCGAGGACAAACTTTGGTATTAAAAATAAACAAATGGCCATTACTCTGTATAAAGTGGGGCACAAAACCTGATTTTGATGCGAAAGATTCCACCTTCCCAAGATACATAAATATGGTAAGTTTGGTCAACGTAGGTGAAATAACATGGAACTTATGCTCCGGACAAACTTTGATATTAAAAATAAACAAAGGGCCATAACTCTGTATATAGTAGGGGCACGAGACCTAGTTCCAGTGCACTGCACACCTTCTGTGGGTGATGCAGATATACTTTAAGTTTTATTAAGATTTCTTTAATGGTTTAGAAGTTATGCCATGGACAATCTTCGGTATTAAAATAAACAAAGGGACATAACTCTGTATATAGTGGGGCATAAAACCTGATTTTAGTGCAAAAGATTCCGCCTTCTCAAGATACATAAATATGGTACGTTTGGTTAACGGAGGTGAAATAACATAGAATTTATGCTACGGACAAACTTCGGTATTAAAATTAAACAAAGGCCCCATAACTCTGTATATAGTGAAGTATGAGACCTAATTCCAGTGCACTGCACACCTTCTGTGGGTAATGCAGGTATACTCCAAGTTTGATCAAGATATCGCAGGTATACTTCAAGTTTGATCAAGATATCTTTAACGGTTTAAAATTTACGGGCCGGACAAGAATTTACTGAAAATGTTGCACTTATTTGACCTTTGACCTTGAGGTAAAGGTCACAGTGACCTATTTCCAGTGCACTGCATACCTTGTGTGGGTGATGCATGCATACCTAAAGTTTCATCAAGAAATCTTTGACGGTTGAAAAAGAAGAAGAAGAAGAAGAAGAAGAAGAAGAAGAAGAAGAAGAAGAAGAAGAACCAGTACTAATACGATATGTCTAGCTCCCTGTTCATTACATGCAGATTTAAAGATTGTACTACAATTATCTGATGATAGTACTGGTAAATTTATGTTTGAAACATACATTTCAAGGACCCTTTACAAATTTTGAAATTCAGTGCTGTTTTCAAGGTGAGTAAGTAATAGCTACTGACAGATACAGTCTTAATGATGGACAAATAGAAATGTCTGATGAATTAGGTTACACTATGATAGACTTATAAAACATAATTCCTTTTCTTTTAATTTATCAACACAGATATTCTATAGTCTAGAAATCATAACTTTGATACCAATGACAACACTTAAAAGTGCTAATCTGATAAATAATTTACATGTACAAAACATAAATCAACATTTCGTAACTTACATTGGGATTAAGAGTTACTACAGCAGTTGGATCTGTGGCGTTGATCACTTGTAAATACACTGGAACTACTGGTGTGGCATCATTGGGGGAGAACTGGAGGTTTGGCACTGCAGAGCTCCCGGCATATCCAATGTATACTCTCCCTAATTCAAATAAACAGATAATTTATTCATAGTTCAAAATAACTCCCTTTCTGTATATACTTGGCTTATTATAGAAATGGTTCATGTATATTCAGTGATTATTTTGGTCTTCTTTTTTCAGCCGAAAACAGGCTGCTTCACTTGACCAAAAAGTGCTGAATTTTCACAAAATTCAGAAAACAAACAGGATATTTTTTTTCTTTTTTCTTATAAAAACATAATTTTGTTTTTCCAATTCAAAGGTAGGAAAAAATACTGACCATTGACATAAACATTCCGACAAATAAAGATTTCATTGGTTCCTATGATGACTCACCTACATTGTATGTATCAAAAACAAGTCTGAATTCAATTATACTGATAACAAAATTCTGCGATATCGGTCACGCTCTGTTTGAATTCATTGATGAGCTATATATTAGTGGAGATTCCATATAAGAATTTAAAAGGTCTGCAACCAGTACAGTATATCCTTACTTCCAACTAATTGAATAAACCTACAAGGAGTTTGGAAACGTTTCACTAGTGGGTAACATGCATCCTGGATGTGATTTCATTTGTCACGAATTATGACGTCAATTAACAATGTCTTGCTACGTCATCTTCCAATGTTGCGGGAGAAAAAGGTCCCCAGACTCGTGATGGTTGATTATCATGTTAATCTTACTCTCCTTAGTTAATTTTCAAATTGTAAAGTCGCTCAGAAAAACTAATGTCTTTAACAAAAACGAAAAAAATCTAGCTATCTAATCATGATAACAAACCACCACCTATTGGGGAACCTCTATTTCTGACACTGGCCAGCAAAAAATACAACTTATCACCAAGTATATATGGTAGGTTTGTTATTACTAGTTTCTAGATTAAAATATTCACACAATGTCCTTTCCCCCAACCCTAAGTTAAATATATATAATATGTATAGATAACAGTCAAACTGAAATCTAGGGTAAATTATTTAAAGGTGGTTGGTCAATGTGCTCGAAAAATTGAAATAGCAAAGATGATTTTACTGTTGTAAGAAACAAGTTCGGACATGATGTCCAACTACGAAAAGTATGTAATATATACTGCTCATATTTCGCAAACGTATTAAATCTTTATAGAACAAAGTTGAAACTAATAGATATATTACTAAAATTGCACCTTAAACACTGAGACACGCGTTAAAGTTTCTATTATAAATTTAGAAATAGAATAAACAAATATCAATGCTATGTTGGAAAAATAAAGTTTACACTAATAGCATTTCCGCTGTTTCAAGAGATCTCTGAATGCTTACCTTGCCCCTGGACTGTGAAAAATCCACAGAATAGTATGAAAATACAAAGCAGCAGCATCACGAATCAACTCATCTACAAGATAGCATATTCACAGTATTTCACATTAGACACATTCGCGATTCTATCAAATTTTCCGCCATTGTGATGCTATTCCATCTCCTAGTTATTTTAATAGGAGGAATTGTATTGGCCAACAGTAACAACCGCAACCAATAGAATGAACCGTTCTTTAGCTGTAGGGAAATACGATGAAGGGAAATAACTCGATTTGTACACACGTGCGAGGTCGCAATGACGTCTAGTTAAATGTAGTTAGACAGAGATCCTGTACTGTAGTGTTTATACACCAATTTTGCAGCAATGGTTGAAGTACTCAAGTCAACATTTGAAGATTATCTTCCACTGATTGAACGCAGTATAAAAAGTGCCGACTTCATTGGTAAACCACTAAATGTTGAATATATGATGTAAATCATGATATTCACGTATTTTGTATGTGTCATCCGTGTCATCTGCTGTAGTATAGTCAAACTTTGCTTGATTTACTGCTTAAACCTCATGGAGCACCTTTAATGATTAAAAATACATGTCCTTAAAACAATTGCCCTTGAGGTCTTTATTTCGCACACCAATTTAAAGACTGGATTTGTTGCATCAGACAGGTCTTTCATGGTAAATTTAACAAGTGACATGTAACGTTATATAAATTATTCAGCCTGATATTTGTAATAAGAAAAGAAAAAAATGCGCAGCTAGACCTGAATGTGAACCAATTCTCTCTGAACTCTAGATAGACATTGTAACCAATTGAACTACCTGGTCGCTGGTGATCGACTTAGTCTAGTTCCACTAAAATCCTCCATCCTTTCTCTTAGTTATTGTGTTTCCCCATTCTGAATACAACACTATGCTACCACAGCACCACAGGAGAGGTAAAATGTTGACACATGAGCTGCAAACTTTTAAGTGGATGCCCTACCAATTTCATAAGGTACCCACCCAGTACAGAATACAAAAAAACTCGCCTCCAAATTGTCTGTTGCAACTAGTTTATATCCAATGACTACTGCCAAACAGGCAGTGTAAGTAACATGCTCACTGATCTTGAATATGAACCTCTACAGTCTAGAGGAACCAAAGCAAAACCATGCATCTTGCTGTACAAAATTGTTAACCACCTAGTAGACATACCAGGGGATCCACACCTCACACCATCAGGTGCTTCTACAAGAGGTCATAACATCATAACATCATAACATCCGAAACCTCCAACCGAACACTGTTATACCAACACTCCTTCTTCCCAAGTGCCATCAGAGTTTGGAACACCTTGCCACAGCCACTGGTCAGTTTGCCAACCCTTGATGGGTTCAGACGGGCACCGACCTAACCGATTTTAACTGTACATACACATATTTTAAGTTTTAGAAGACATGAAAAAAACCCACATTATTATGGATAAAGTTTCATCCATCACAGGGGTTACCAGACAACTAATGTATTTGATAATGATACAATTATTGGTACATGATATAATTGCCACCATTATAAAATTGTGAACTCTGCAATAATCCATGCAGAATTACACAATGTAAGGGTTATGTATAAATCAGAAGCATGGAATGCTAATTACGTACAGGTAATGTAACGTGCGGACCGTCACCCATACAATTACTGACCATGTTCAACGTTGCTGAACGGGTCCTTAGGTTATACCATGCATTCATACTGCATCACTGGGAAATCAAGCTTGCCAGTAAGGCAGTATTTTAATATTCCTTAGCTGTTACAGTATATGTTCACAGTAACTTGTTTCGTCATATAGAGTATATATGTACTGATTAACTCCAGTAACATACAATTGTGTATGAATGTTGTTATTTGTGTAATGTGTGTCAGTGCCCAACAAGGTCCTTAATTGATGAATAAAACATCTTGTATCCTATATTGTAAAAGGATGCAGGTTGTCCATTTTTCTGTAGGATATCACTATGCTGATTGTTCAAAGGATATATTGTATAGGGCTGATTTGGATGAGGGTGAGACCTGAACACTGACAATTGATCTACTTCAGGTTATGTTCAGAACTGTGAATCATGAACTGTTATCTGATTTGGGGTTGTGTATACTATATTCTGATCTTGCAAAAAAGTATGTTTACCTCTTTTAAGCAAAAGAGCACAGGTGAACCCTACCCTGCTAAAACATTCTATCAGGAGCTGATTGCATCATACATATGGTGGTACTTACAGGCTGGAGAGGAGATTGATATCCAGTGTTAAACTCTTGAATTTCAGAGATGGCCTTGCTGCAATCCAAATAGACTGTCCACATCATCACCATAATCTAGGACTCAAACTGAGTGTCCTTATAATTCAAGCAAGGTCAACCAAACTTAGACCCATTTGGTGAATAGGTTATTATCCCCGCTTTCACCGAAATATATTAATTTCTGTATGTCTGGACGGACAGACGACCCTCATTTGGCGGAGTTATGGCCCCTTGAATAACGAAAAACGTAATTATCTGCTGAGTTTTGTTTCTGTGCAATAATTCTACAACAAATATTATCCTATTGTCTTCAAACTTAGTAACAGGGTTCAATGCATTAAGGGCTCGGCCAAGTTTGACAACCATTTTAATCGGACTCCATTCGGCAGAGTTATGGCCCATTGATTTACGAAAATGTCATTATCTGCCGTTTCCGCTTAATAACTTGAGCAAATATTAGCCAAATTCCTTCAAACTTGATAACAATGTTTGTGTTCCTCTGTCTTTCCACCCATCTTGGGCACTCTTTGGTTTTCGTGTGATAATTGCTGTAGATATTATTAAGATGTTTCAACCTAATTCCTTATGCACATCAAATTCATGCTAAGTTTGCGAACCGATGGGATTTGTGCATATATTTATGGATAATCAATGAGGTATAGGGCTTTTTTTTTTCTTCAAGTTTCAAGCTATACATTATGTCTCAACAGCACGATACTCACATGTTTAATTAAACCTAACCTCAATAATGTTAACCTACAATATGTCCTGCAAGCAGGGGATATAAATTCCATGAATTTGCTTGTTTTAGACCATATGTGCCCCCTATATCATCACATTTAGCCTCTGTAAGACTTTTCCTGATACATGTACTGAAATTAATATGTATACATATATTGTTGTAAGAATTAAGTATGATATATTATCATTATTGTACTTAAAAACATTGGCAGAATTTCTTCATTTACTTTACAGCTATTGACACAGAGTTTACTGGACTGGTTAAAAGTGCCAAGGAAAGGACGAAGTAAGTATACAATTTCTACAGAGTTGATTTGATAGATTGATTGATTTTTGCCATAAAACAAAATGTTCCTTTCTTCATATTTTAATATATCTAATGTAAGAAAGTAAAAGAATTTAATTTTTAATTAAAACAAAAAAGTTATCTTGACTCAAAAAAGAAAAAGCTTGTCATATATATATATATATATACATGTACATGTATTCAGTACATGTATCAGGAAAAGTTTATATATATATATATGCCTTAGATATTCTAAGGTAGACTCATATGAAACATTTAGAGTCATAAATACATTTTTACATTTTGGCATAAGACCTTAACCTTCATTTCAAGGATCAATTCTGTAACAAATGCTTTAACCATTTCTTCAAAACTATAATAAAAGTATGTTTATGCTGTCATAGAAGATCACAGATATAATTTAGGGCTGTACAATTTCATATTTAGAATATTAGGCCACAGGCAGATTTTGAAAAAAGTTCTACTAGAGCAGCATATATCATTTCAAAGTAATCTATGTGTATATTTTGTATTTTTTTTCTAGGCCTGACATAAAATTTACCAGTCCCAGGCTCAAATAGATGGAATTGTCAATTTACAGCTGTGTTATGTTGCTTTTGTATAAGTGTACAGATATGATTTTAGAATAATAGAAGTATGGAGAATGTTAGACCAGAAATATCACTCCTTGTCAAGAGTCCCACTGCTGTAAAATATTATTCTCCATCAGATCTTACGTTTGACTGAACATCAGTGAGGTATTCATTTTCAGCAAAAAAATCTGTATTGTCTCTGAGACATGAATAAATATTATTATAAATGTATTTCATTTTATTTTATTTGATCCTTATTTACCTTTACAGTCTGTTTGATACCAGTGAAGAGAGATACCAGAAACTGAAAAAGTCTATGTCCCAGTTCACCATATCACAACTAGGTAATTCTGTGTACCTCAAACAGTATCCTTTGTCAGTTATTCTAATTGACATGGAAATAATTATTATTTTATTTTATTTAAGGATGTGTTCCCTATATTTTTGATAATATTTCAAGCGCTATGATTATTTTTTAAATGCCAAAGAAGTTTTAAACTCTCCAAAAATATGCCATTCCATTCCACCAGGAATGGAAACTGTAAAGTAGGTGCTCGAATAATGAAAAAATGATCCAGATTCAGTAATGTAGCTGTATTAATTAGAATCACCATTGATTTTCATGCTGTTTTATTATGCAACATTTAGGCAAAAAGTTAAATGTCTGTTTGAGGTTGTAAATTGGCTGTACTCATCAAGGCAAGGTAAAATCTGATAACCCTTGAATTTGAAAGTGGACATAACATTTACCATGCACAGAAAACTTCCTATTTGTGTGTGCTGTATTCGAACATGGATGAGATTTTACAGCTTATTACGATGCAATGAAATTGCTTCATAATCAGTCAAAACGATATTGAGGGAGCGCCTCAGGAAGTCCAGACACTGGACCTATCAGATGATCTCTTAATACAGTTCCTTAGCAATGAAATCACTACAGTGGGGAACATTAAATTGGTCTTTTAACACAGATCTAAATGGTCTCGTTATTGTAGTGGTCACAGAAGCATGTTTGACTATCAAATTGCTTGTATGCTACTCTCATTTTTGCTGCATTTAGAGCAAGGTACACACATCAACAGAGTTTAAAAATTACAGAAAATCTGAGGAAACGATGTTTGAAACAATTGGTTAAGTGCTGTACATGGAAATTGTTTGGGAGAAATTTAGGGTAACTTGATATAGAAAATGTTGTAAAGTTTAGGGAAATATGTCTTTGTTAAAGTTCAGAAAGCTTTTAATGTTCTAACTGTGTACAACATTATGCTGAGATACACATTCCTTTTGCATAAACTTTCTAAAGGCTTTGAGCATTGAATAATTAGCATGATGAGAGTTGTTAATGGTTGTTTAAATCACTTTCAGGAATTTCAACATTCAAAAGGCAAGACAAAAACAGGTAATTATAAGCGTAACTGGAACTCGACTAGATCCATGGTTACACAAATTGTACAATGTATCATCACTTTTAATGAAATATACTTTTTCATTTTGAAATAGTTTAGATTTATCACACTATGATACACATTGAAATATTTGAGACAACTCAGGCTAAACTACTCTCAAAAACTGGGTTTGCATATTTGAACTGTATGTTTTGTTTACTCTTTGATACAGTATTTTATTCGAGTACTGTATCTTGTCCAGTATGTTGGGGCTATTTTATTTTATCCACTGTAGTAATAAGTCAGTATATCATCTGTTGGGTTTCTCTTACAGCTACTCTGCCACAACCTTCAATTTTTACCTTTACCCATCATCCTTTGGGCCTGTGGATGTCCGCTTTCTTGTTCAGGTAAATGTTTTAATGATAATAAATAATAATAATTTACAACATTTGATATAACGCCCTATCTAGCTAACATAAGCCACTCTAAAGCACTTTACAGTACATAGATATACAATTAATACAATTAGGATAAACATTTTTTGAGGAATTTTCAGGAGCTGCCTTATCAGGCGCTAAATACTAGTCCTATGCCACCTTGCTAATATCTCCCTATGTGTGTATGCCTGCGTGTGCTGGAGATATATTGTGTTCTGTTTGTAGTGGGACCATGCTTCCAACGGCATCTTTTATAGTGCCACTTCACTTGAATGCTACATCACAGATACCGCAACATCCACCCCAGACCATTATATACTCCACCTGGGTTGTTGGAGTTGTGTGGGCAGGAGAAAAACACTTTCTCTGATATTCCATACGTGTGATGACTTCGGGGAACGAACCCCGGCCGCCTGCGTGGAAGGCCGAAGTGTTAACCACTCAATCAATCTGCCCATTTTTTGATTTACTTGATTTTTATTTTAGCATGGTTTTGTAGTAAAAAGAATGATTTCATATGATATCATCAGTTCTTAATGAAAACAGCTGAATTATGTTTGGAGACATCTACTGTGTGGTTAGTAACCAGTAGCTGATTGTGAGGGACCATGGCATTTAAAACCTTATCACATTAGTTTGCCTTTTACATTTCTTTGTCTTTCCTTTTTGTATTATACCAGGTATTATGAATTTACATTTTCAGGGTTTTTCTTATCCTCAATAATTAATATCTCTGCATCCCTTGACTATGTCTCGGTGTGCACCACCTTGTGGATGATACACAGTAGATTAGTTTTATTCTTTGATTAACATCAAAAGAATCCCACGGCACCATAACAGTTAAATTGACTGGCATTAACGCTGGGCATTGCCCCTCTGTAATCTTCAAAGAACAGGTATCAGCCTAGGGATTGGTCAGTATTTAAGACTGAGATCAATTAAATAGCTTTTCATGTGTCTTCAACTTTGCGATGACATATTCCAGGGTTACAGAGAGCATAAGTGAACTTAACCCCTTTGGTATCAAGGGTTTCTCTAACAAAAACCGTGTTTAAAACGCTTAAAAACTTTCTATCCTTCAGGCTTCTAGTCTTCAATTCCTGTGCAAGTATGATTTTGACTTCAATAAGGTAAGTCATGGCTTTTCTGCAGTACCATGTAAAAATGTTCCAACTAGTACTCATTATTTGCTTACAACATACAGAAGATGACAATTGAAAATTAATGTATTGGATTAACTCACTCAGTTTAAATGTGTTTTCAGGGGGGAATGAGTTAAATAAATTACATTTATTACATTCTGTGCCCACCATGATTTGAAATATCTTTCCTTTGATGTTTGTGTATATTATTTGATCCAAGGACATATACAATTTGTTTTCAATTTTAGCAATTATAAAAATTTTACCAATTAAAATTTCATATAAATATGTGATTAATGAAACTTTTGAATCTTGCGAAAATAGTATCTTGAATGGTTAAATTAAATGCAGCGGGTAATCTAAAAAGTAATCACCGTTGTTTACAGTTTGTATACGAGGGTATACCTTACCTGAACAAACCCCAGCAGAAAGCAATGAAGAATCATCTTCACTCCAAAGCTTTGTTTCAGGCGAAGGACCGGTAAGTTGCTGACAACTCGAGATGTTAGTTGTGCTCTAGGGATTTATTTTACAGGATCGGCCCATATGTACGCCCCTTCTTGTCTTCAACAACATCATCACTGTACAGACTTCATTTCTTAGTTAGTGTTTTAAAACCAAGGTTACCTTTACTACTTATAGTCTGATAACCATGAAATTGCAAGTATTGACTGTACTGTGCTCACAAGCATTACTTCTTTTACAAGTTTGTAATGGTACAACCTTCTGGGGTCAATGAGTTCACTTTGTCTAGGGCATATCCAAACAAAGTCTGGGCCTAAAATTGCAAAATTTTATGGGTGGGATGACAGAGTTTTATGGATACTAGAATCTGACCTCCTGCCCCCCTGCCCAACTATATACAGAGTTATGGTCCTTTGTTTACTGGCAGAGTTACTGCCCTTTGTTTACTACACATTCCTTTGTCTTTGACCCGTTTTATATGTGACACATGTATAGAAGTATTTGACCTATCAGTGAGATGCGTATAATTTATTGTGGTGATTAAACATGTCAATAAGATAGGGAACAACAGGATGATCATGTTTACTATTAACTATATTACAGTATGGTGAATGTAAACAGGTAGCCGGCATTAAAATCAATTATGTCACTTGATTCTGTTCTATTTCAGATCCAATGATATTGATGAGCGTGTGCTCCAAGCTCTTTGTTTTCAGGTGGCTGAGTGGCTGGTGAAAACAGAGGATGACCAACAGGCAATACTGGAGGTCACTGATGAGGAAGTCCCAGGTTAGAACTCCTGTAAAATATCAATCTTTCTCCCGATAGACTTCTGTTATTTCCAAACTTTTTTCCTCAGAGTTATTACCCGTTTGTACTTCATTACTTCAAACCCTGTCCAGACAAATTTTCCAAAGTTATGTGACCAATTGCTGTTGATACGCACGTTGCATCAACAGGCCAACTTATATTTTTGAGATTCAAGATGGCCACCATGGCATCTGTTTGGCATTCCATTTGCTGAGATATAATAACAGTTAAAAGTTGAGTTACATGGAGTTGACATTTTTAATACCTTTTTTGAATGATACACAGGGGGTATATTTATAATAAAGACCAACTTTTAAATTTTAAGATTCACTTTGGCTACTGCAGCCTTTGATTGAGATTAAAAACTTCATTGGTGGATTCAGGAGTATCAATATACATTTCTATTGTTTTCTTACATTTCAAGAATGCATCAGAATTCGAAGTGTGTTGTATTTTGAGAGGCTATCAATTCTGTATGCTTAAAGATATCAACTAATCAGATGTTGATTGCAATGAAATATAACTATATTTATATATTGATGACAAAATTTCTAAAAAAGTCTGGAGATGCAATATTAGAAAGTTGTATATAGCAGAAATGATTTAGCTATCCAATGGATAATGTCTTCAAATGTCTGAGGGAGTTCAATGTAACAGCCTCATGTTAGTGAAAAGTTTCCCATGTCTTAGGGGGTTCATTGTAACAGCCAGCAATGCCTACTTCCACACATGTCTGAGGGGGTTCAATGTAACAGCCACATGTTATTGGAAAGTTTCCCATGTCTTAGGGGGTTCATTGTAACAGCCAGCAATGCCTACTTCCACACATGTCTGAGGAGGTTCAATGTAACAGCCACATGTTATTGGAAAGTTTCCCATGTCTTAGAGGGTTCATTGTAACAGCCAGCATTGGCTACTTTCCACACATCTTTGAGGGGGTTTATTGTAACAGCATCATGTCATTGGAAAGTTTCACAAGTATATATAGAAATTTCACTCTATACTAGCTATGCATCTACTGATGGGTTGATGTTGCTTGCTACTTAGTCCATCCCCAAACTTCAAGACTTCGTCCCCTTATCATAACGTGGAAAAACTTTGGGATCCTACTGTATAACCATGTATACATTTGATGGGGAAGAAGAGATGAATACAGATATGCCAGTTTTGGGTCCGAGGTCTGCTCCTGCCCTGGCGTAGTTAGTACTTTGTTTATAACATGGGAACATTTCAGATCCCCAGCCTAGAACCTTATATACAATTGTTAGGCAATAAGGTTAATGCCTCTGGGAACTTAGTATTTGGTTCAAACGGGAACTTAGTATTTGGTTTAAACATGGAACATAGTATTTGGTTCAAACCTTCTAAAAAGATAAGCTCCAGAGAATAACCTGGCCATGTACTGGAGATTTTTTTGCAGTATTTATTTTATTGAGAACATTTTGCCATGATTGCTTGAATACCCAGGTGAATAGTACAGGCCCTGTGAGCTTGTTGTTGTTTTACTTTAATACTTAATACATTAAACAACTCTATTGTGATTTATTACAGAACTTAGGTTTGTGAAATCTTTCATTGTGCGGACTGAGCTCAGGCAAAGATTTAAGAATGTATGGATAAATGTAATAGAAGGCGAACAGAGGGTGAGTATGTTTAAATTATAATGTAATGGTTTGCTGTATATCTCAATCAACAAATATAACAAACAAACATGTTACTGTCAATATAACACACTGCATGGCCCCATATCTAGAGATGTATGTGTCAGTATCTTAGATCTGTTAATGATGCCCTTCGCAGTAAAGTTTGTTGTTGTAACTAGTGTTCTGTTGGACCAACTGTCTTCAACTTTGTCCGAGTGATACATATGAGGAGTAATTAATGTTGAATGGCTGACCAATATTTCACCAAACCAGAACACAAAAAAATACTTTGTTTAAATTATAGCTTAAACAAATATTTTTCAGCGTCCTGACTCTTGATTTGTTTTTCTTCGTTTTATGTTGTAGATAATACAAATTTCTAAACGTGATGAGAAGGATATAAACAGTGACACGACTAAAGAAGATATGGATAAGTAATTAACACTTTAACTCAAATTAATTTGTACAAGGTTTCCTGTCTGTATATACCTGGTGTAAGTATTACTGAAGGCCAGGCAGCGATAAAGGTGGCCATTAGGCAGACATGTGGAATATGACCATTGCAGTTTGTTTTTATACGCCCGTCAATCCTCCTACTTGACCAATCTCTTTGAAACTTGGTATACATTATAATCATGATATGAAGTTGTGTCTCCCTCAAAAGAATTTTGATTCAACAATTTTTGCAAAAGTTATTGCCCTTTGTTCATTTCAGTATTTGATTTTTGTCCGATCTCTTTGAAACTTGGTATACATTATAAGAGCGTAGCTCTCGGGCGCCTCAAAGCTCTTTAATGGTAACACATGCGTGCGTTACCGGGTGGCTTCCCCTTTCTACACCTTGCCTTTTTTTTTTTTTTCGTCCGGAAGTAGATGTCCAGTGGGGAAACAGGAAGTGTATCCTTGAAGCAAAGACAATTGTGTTTTGACCCATTCATGAACATCTTCATGTAGTGAACACAATACCCATGTTTTATTACTTATTTATGTAGGTAAAAACTAATATACATTCTGAGTGAAAAAAATCTATCCCATAAATCTTGATACTAGCAGGCATGAAACATTATTCAGAGATTATCATACTCTGATGTCACAATCACATCACACTCCATCAGCCTTCATCGTTTATTTCCGGAAGGATGAAAAATAACCGGAAAACCTTGGAACTGATGGCCGTTGCATTTATCTCTTTGTCGGTGCTTCTTGACTTTTTAATTTCAGTTTTTGCCACAGGCACAAAAGTGAAAACGCAGATGTTTTCTGAAGATCCTTTTTGTCATCAACCATGTTCTGTTAAAATTTCTACCGGAGATATTTTCAAAAAGAGCCGCATTAAACAAATAGGTCAAAGTGTACATTTATTTTTCATCGTCTAAAATTTCATCAGCTTTTGATTTCGATTTGTTGAGAATATGAACGAAATAATTAACAATTTTGAAAGTCTGGTTATGGTCTTTACATAATTTATGTATGCATCACCACTTATAAAAGAAACAATGGATAATTCATTTATGTTGGAATCAACAATAATTGTGCCCTGATGGAAGCATGCAGATGATTTAATTCTTAATGTAGGAGAAAGATGGAGTATCAGGATAAACCCCGCGTGGTCGGGCAGGTGACCGGGATTGAATCCGGCCATCTTGGTGAAGACGAGCGCATTATCCACTGCGCCAACCAACCCATCATATACGTTACGCACAATAACAAATATCTACTTTAGCTTTGACTTGAAGAAAAAGGCGTCATTGATGCAAAAATTATATTGTGAATAAATTTTTACCAATCATCAAAGACACAAAAGTTCGGCCACCCATAATATTTTTGTTTTTGAGCTGATATTTACCTTTTTAAGGATCTTAGCAGTTTAGTTGACTGGGCGTTCACAAGAAAAAAAGGGATAGAAAAACTCTAATGTAAAATTACTTAACATGAGAAAATTGCTTTTGAGAGGGTAGTATCTAAATAAAATCATGATCTCGCTTCTAGTTATGCTAACTTTCTGTAAACGAAATTGCTATTTTTTTTACAGTATAACATATTGACAGCTTCAAATGATATACATAAAAGCCAAGCCAAGCACTCACTACCATATTGCTATACGATAAGAATTTATTGAAATATCAATTTGGGCCCGGACAGTTTCGGCCTATGAAACCGTGGCAAGTTCGGCCCATGTAACGCATAAAAAGTCGTAAATTGGCGGTAAAATCTGACGTTGTATTACTTATGACGTCATAATTAAGCTGATTCCAATGGGGCTGAACTTACCCGAATGCCTGTACGAACTTATCCCATGGCAGGGCTCGTTCGGCCATCCGATCTTCCCACAGTGAAAATTAAATAATGTTCAAAAACGGACGTGCATGCTGCCATACTTCCCAGAACGGACTTTAATAAAAATGGGCCAAACTGGCTCCTATCTCCCCTATTGTTATGTCGGTCTTAATCTCATTAGAGCTTTTGTTTTATTGTTATTCCTTGACTTGCCGACTTTAAATAAAGTTTATCTTACCTCATTCTGAAAGCAGTATTCTGAATCCGCAAATATCAGAAATCAACAAAAGCTACGCTCTTTTAAGGCTTTGCCTTTTCATATTAATCATGATATGAAGTTGTGTCTCCCATAAAAGAATTTTGATTCGACAATTTTTGCAAAAGTTATTGCCCTTTGTTTATTTCAGTATTTGATTTTTGTCCGGCAATCTCCTCCTACATTTTTCAAAGGATCTCTTTGAAACTTGCTATACATTATCATCATGATATGAAGTTGTGTCTCCCCTAAAAGAATTTTGATTCAACAATTGTTGCAAAAGTTATTGCCTTGTCATTTCAGTATTTGATTTTTTGTCCAGAGATTTTCTCCTACATTTTTTATAGCATGTCGGCTAACCACTCTTAGAATGATGCAGATCTTATTTCAATGTAAGAAAGTATAAAACACTATATGGCATTCAATGGGCGTATATTGTTCCGCCCCGCGGTACTCTTATTATTATTTCTTTGAAGTTGAAATCTAGATTTTGCAAATTTTATACATGAATTCTTCCTGATCTAAACTCTAAAATTTACCTCTTGTTTTCTATTCCAGATTGTATGAAAGTCTGAAAGGGTTTTCAAGAGTTTTTAAGATGTTGAAAGGAGGTGTTGTAAGTATTTGTAATTACATGTCAGTAAATATTGATTACTTTTATCATGTCTTAATTTAGCATTGTATAATTTACTACTGCCCAATTTTATTTATCACTTAAAGCTCAAACGGTGGAACACATTGGCTGTGTAGTTACAATAGTGGGGGGACATTGACTTTGAAGTTGTTACAATGAGGAACATCAGTCATGAAATTGTAACAGCAACAGTAACAGTGGCGGCACGCTAGTCTTGTGGTAGGACGCCAGACTCGTGACCGAAGGGTTGCGGGTTTGAGTCACGTCACGGCACTGTGTTGTATCTTTGAACAAGATACTATGCAGCTTGTTCCAGTCTACTCAGCTGTAAATGAGTATGTAGTTGGGCAGTGCTAGAATGGTTAAATGCTAACTGTGAGCGCTGAAATGGCAGCACCGGCTGTATGCTCCCCAGGGAGTTGAGAAAGATATTGCTGGTTGCAAAGGCCCTATAACCACGGAAAATAATTTGTGAACCACTTCGAGATAACCAACAAACTAGTCTGTGATAAAGGCGTATTCTGTATAAGAACCTCAAATTATTATTATTATCATTATCAGACAACATTGCCTAGTATTAAAATGAAATAGCAGCGGGCATTGCAAGTAAATATGAATAGAATTGGCCCAGAGCTCTGGTGAGTATGGGAAATACAGTGTGTTCTCCAGGTTTGAAAAATATGGCAGTGGTAGTGTGATATAGACAGAATATAAATCTTTTTGTGCACAGTCCCCTTCTGGAATAGTGACAGGATGGGTTCACGATAAATTAATATAAAACACACATGTATGACATAACATATATAAATACTGTACTTTTTTCAAAGAACTCTGTTATATGCCATTATTGACGCTTTTCCTTTGAATTTACCTGACTCCTCTATCTTTCAACAATATTTTGATGCCATTTTGCAGTAATTTTCTGTAATATTTGCAGCCAATCATTGGACACAACATGTTTCTGGACCTACTTCTGATTTATGACAAATTCCACAAGCCATTACCAGGTCAGTATCATGTACCAGAGTAGGGAAGGTTCAGGTGACAATTTATCGTATCATTGGGTATCTTGGGGGAGGTTTGAGTTGCCTTGATCAGGTCTCTGTGTTTATTTCAGATACCTTTGAAGCATTCAAGACAGAAATACAGGCAATTTTACCAGTAATTTTTGATACTAAGCACATCTGTAACAGCGCTAGGAATGAGGTGAGTGAGTACATAGGGTTTTATTTGTGCAGTAAAACAACAAAACATACCGGTATTAAAAATTTAGAAATGTTTAAAAATAATTAAGATGATCAAACCAGAAATCTAAAGTTAATGATCATATTCTTAGTTTTGTGCACTAACGAGAAATTTGTATTCTATAGAATTGCTCTACTCCAGGGCATGGTCACTGCAGTTTATGATTTTAATCTTGTTGCCCTCATTTGTAGCACAATGTAAAAGTGTGAGCTTGTGATGCGTTACTTCAGCAGCCTGCCATCTGTTGTCTGTCATTTTTTACACTAAACAATTTTTTTCACAGAGGCAGATTGAATGGCTAGGTCAAAAGGGGTCAAATAGGCTGATTTGCTTTAAATGACATCTCCACCTAACCTACTGGCAAGATTTCAACCAAGTTGCAGACTGTGGTAGCATTCTTAGGGCATAGAGATCAAAAGTCACGCAAATGAAAAGGCTGAATTTCCTGGATGCTAAGTGGCAGGGCCAAAAGTAGCTCAAACTGGAAGATTGGTTGTAAACAACATCTGTTCCCAAAATACCATACTTGCCAACTCTCCCGATTTTGGACGGTGACTCACGATTTTGGACCCTAAAATTGAGCATTTTAAACCAGTGAATTTGCTTAATTAATTCCTATTTTCTAAGATCTGATGATTTCATCTGGAAGGACAGCTCTATAAATGCCATTTAAAAGTGTGTTTATTTCCCTGGGTGTACATACAACAAAATTTACTATATTATGCTTTTAATTCTGAGCACATGTAATCTCCTCCGTAGAAATTTCAAAGAATGAAATACTAGGCAGGTTTTAAGCAAAATGTGTTAGTAGCATCCTTAACCTATGGGTATCAAAACTTATACAGATGAAGCGGTTAACATTCCTGTGGGCTAGCTCCCATCTCCTCGCAAGCTTCTGGCCAGGTGAGGGATTTAAGGCCCCTGTTTTATATGCTACAATGTATTGGAGAAATCAGGTATGTTGATGATTGATTACGATTGGTATCCAGTCCAGCACTGTTATGAACTACTGATCTAAGGGGTAGGGGTAGGGTTAAAGGACATTGGATTTCTCTTTCATTCTTGCTATAACAGTGCCTCACATCTTTTTAGCATTTCAGAGATTCAGGACTTCTAGAAAACTCATCTCTGCAGATGTTATACCAGAGTCTTTCAAGGTAATGTTTACATACTAGGTAGTGTCAGGGTACCCAAAACAGGACGTTTTTAGTTATTGATTCATTATATACCTCTATACACATTGTATCAAATTTCACAAATACATATCATCAACTTTTCTATTACAAATCAATCAAATAGAATGCAAAAATCTGTCAGGATCATGTAGACTCTTGAACAGCTGTAACTGTACCATAAAGTGGACACTTTGGTAGTTAGGCTAATGTTGGGGGGGG
>NW_018405252.1:183628-184686 GCF_002113885.1 Mizuhopecten yessoensis
GGGGGGGGGGGCAATCATTATATGCAGAAAATTACAAATAGTTCTGATATTTCAGTGTCAAAGGATGTTTCTGAAATGGTATAAAAAAAATAGGGTAGCATGGCGCGTGAATTAAAAACATGATGTTTTCATACTTCTTTCTAAATTTGAACTGTCCATGTATTTAACCAGAATCAGCAGCCAATAGAGCTAATATACAGTTCAGTTATCATCAAAGTAACATGTAGTAGCAACTGCTTAGAACAAATACTGCTTTGAAATGCATGCACATTTCTAGGGCCTTTTTCCCAAAAGCATTCTGTTTTGGGTAAACTAACGTTAACTCTCCAAACCTGTTGTTTGACGTTTTATACCTGAAAAAAAATACGCTTGATTCTTTCTTTAAGGTATTATATTACTAGTATCTGACAGAATTTATCACTAATGATCTTCTGTATTAATATTCATTACATTCACTCATAGTGGAGCCAGATTTTTGTAGTGATAATCCCTGTCATCTTTTTACTGTGAAAGGAAAAGCTACAATGTCCACTGTCCTGGCCACCTCCTACCTACTGGCTTAGGCCAAATAAAACATATTTATCGGGTTTCCTGTAACATGTTTGAAAATGTTGAGGTAGAAAGGTAACACATTTTATTTTAAACTATATTTTAATGTGTTTTATATAGGAGGGGGATCTTAACATTGCTTCAATTATTTGAATATTGCATAAAATATTAGGGCATGGAGGCTTACTGAAAACACGTAACATTTTGTTTGGCCTCATTAAAAGTAGAACAAAGAAATAGACATTATAGTGACTAATACCTTTACAGCCTCGCAGGCCAGCAGTTTGTCATCGACACACCATCAGTAGTCCACACGTCTGATAGATACAGTATGTCATTGACACACCATCAGTAGTCCACGCGTCTGATAGATACAGTAAGTATGTTATTGACACACCATCAAAGAAATAGACATTATAGTGACTAATACCTTTACAGCCTCGCAGGCCAGCAGTTTGTCATCAACACACCATCAGTAGTCCACACGTCTGATAGATACAGTATGTCAT
>NW_018405252.1:187991-195507 GCF_002113885.1 Mizuhopecten yessoensis
TGAAATTTCATGATGGACTATTCCAACCATTGAATAAGAAGAGTTCAATTGTGTCTTCAGGGGTGAATGAGTTAATACAAAGTAAGTAGAATGATTCTTACTTATTACAGCTGCTGTAATTTTAAAAACAATAAAGTCATGTAAAATATCCTCAGAACACAAATTATAAACTGCATCAGTTAGAATTTTTATGTAAAATCAAGATAAAAATAGCACTAGGAAATCAAAACTGTACTATACACCACGGAAATCAATAGTGTGTCACCTTTACGTTCACTGCATAGCCGAGATATATTTGAAAGAAACATGTTTCATTTTGTTGATTATGTAAGACTGTTATTCTTAACAAACGTCTTGAACAAATTTTGTCATTTCTTATCTGTGAGTTTTCTGTTAGTTGTTACTTTCTTTTTAATCAATTAGAAGATGAGAGTCGTCCCCATGAAGCTGGCTTCGATGCTTATATGTCTGGCTTTGGTAAGTAATCTAATCAACGCTGGTCTAGACACCCAAGGAAGTTTGTAGATATTTATACATTTTGTATGTGTCAGTGTCATATAGTAATTATTAAAACATTCTTGTGATGCCATCCATTGTTATAATTGTCCATTATATAGAATATGAGTACTGTTATATGCATAACTGTCCAATATGTTACAAAAACTTTTTCAAATCACCATCCTGCATGAGAATTGCAAATCGTCGCCGTGTTTCAACTTCTTCAACAACTTGAGTTATTTCTGTCATTTCACCTTCCGAGATGTCTGAGAACATCTCACTTAAAATGTTGAAATTTGGCCGAGGTGTAATATTTTCCTTCTGTAAATCCAGGACATCACTTAATATCTCATCTGTATCTACAACAGTATTTTCTGTTGTAAATGTTGACTGTGTTAAAAATACTCCTTCACTATCGGAACTCATGATTGGAATGAGATAAGTACTATACCTGGGTGTATTTCATACCTGGTATATGCAGTTGCATACAAATCATGCAAAGTGAGATTGATATACATGACTGACCTCAGTATACAGTGTAGTTGAAAAACTGTCCAATATGTTATGAATAGCTTTCACGGTAATTGATTCATAGTGAAACTGTCCAATATTATCACAATGCACCAAAACACTGATCACAATTGATACAATAGGGGACATGTTTTAAGTAAGATATAAGCCGAAAACTGTCTATTATGTAAAATATTGGACAGTCTGAGGCGCGTACTTAGTATACATTTATGTTACATAAATGGCTTTATTTTTGTATATACATAGAAATCAAATATTTTCTGCTGTTTTCCAATTTACCCACACCAAGTACGTACATTTGTCTGTGTTATATTGTTTGTGTTAATAGTTTTTCATTGCATTGTCACATGACACCAATATAAGGTCACTTGATTGTCACGTAACAGTGTTCCTCAAAGTGATGATGTGGATTTTAGGCGGGGGTGGGAGAGGGGGTGGGGGTTCTCTCCATTTCTGTGGATGATTCTTATCAGTGTTAAAGGAATTATTATGTAATTATACAAGTTTTTAAAGCCTTTCTGTTGTGAGGTCAGAAACGTTTGCCTAGTGTCTATGCTGGTAGTTGATTATGTGTTACACTGTGTTCGGTCATTTTTGGCCATAGACAGTACCACACAGTGAAGTTCCAGCACATTCGACCAAACATTTTGATGTGTTTACATTTGTTAATGGTTTGAACCAGTAAAAAAATTGTTCCTGGTCAAGCAATTTACCTATACGTTTTTTAAAGATTTTTAAGTATATGTTTTTTTCTCAGGAAAAAAAATGATATAAAAATAATTATATAGTAACTAATTATGTAAACACATTCTTTTTTTTTTTCTTTTCAGTTTTTCTAAGATTATCGCACATGCTGACGTTCCTAAATGTAAAGTAAGTTTTGGTTGACATACCTGATTGACTTTATGATAATGTCTATCATATTGAAAGCAAAATCTATATGATTAAGATGATTCTGTGTTTGGATCCCTTGTCAATGAGACACTAGCTGTGGTCGCTGTGAAATGGTCACCAACACAGAGTAGGACTGTTAAAGGTGTAAATAATTATCTCACCACATGTACAGTTAAGGATCCCCGTCCCACTGCACTGTGTCTTTTTCTTTATCTACAGTTCCCTCCCCTCTACTTCCGTTTGGATACAAAGGTAGCACAGTTGGGCCTGTACACTGACTGTGACCAGATAGCCCAATCGGTCAGAGCAATGGTATTACACAATCTGAAGTTCAGGGTTTAAGTACCGGTCTAGCCCAACAGATTTTGTTCACACTCAGAACACTTGTTTGTTATATTTTGTTTATTTTATCTTTATTATTTCTCATAAAAGTCCCGCAAGGTATGGTTTTCTTTTCAGAAATGATTTAACAAAGCTATAGCATGCTGGAAAAAAATAGCTTCCAACACTTTGTTACAGTTTTTGGCAGTGGTACAGGGATCGTTAAAGGGATAATAGAGATTGAAAGATAGCAACTGTTTTGTCAATGATTTCTCTTTTGAAAGAGGTATGAATGCCTTCCAAAAGAAAATCCGAGGGCGATATGACTTACTAGTTATATAAACTGTATGATCGCCTGTAAATAGTCTTATAAATTACTGGATTGGTTTTTGTTGTTTAGTTCAACAGATGTACGACCTTGTCCATTCAGGCGGTATAGAACTGAGATGGCTCCCTATAAGAACAAGATTAACATCATCCGGGGAAACGTTAACCATGTGGTAAGTCGCCATGATGTATTGTAACCTTATTATAACACATTCCCTACCCCCTCACTCCATCGACCCCGTTCTTGGTACATAAGGGGGAGCTGTTGTGTCCTGTCTGTCACATGTCACTCTCCTTGTCGTCACTCTACTCATATTAAGGCATTGCTGATAACTCGCTGCGACACATTTTATGGCTATCCCAAGTAGATGCTGCGTCGGTCCAAGATTTAATATTGTCATTGAAATGATGTCTATGATGAATTCTATATAGTGATTTAATATTTAAATGATGTCTACGATGAATTCTATATAGTGATTTAATATCTAAATGATGTCTATGATGAATTCTATATATTGATTTAATATCTAAATGATGTCTACGATGAATTCTATATAGTGATTTAATATCTAAATGATGTCTATGATGAATTCTATATATTGATTTAATATCTAAATGATGTCTACAATGAATTCTATATAGTGATTTAATATCTAAATGATGTCTATGATGAATTCTATATATTGATTTAATATCTAAATGATGTCTACAATGAATTCTATATAGTGATTTAATATCTAAATGATGTCTATGATGAATTCTATATATTGATTTAATATCTAAATGATGTCTACGATGAATTCTATATAGTGATTTAATATCTAAATGATGTCTATGATGAATTCTATATATTGATTTAATATCTAAATGATGTCTACAATGAATTCTATATAGTGATTTAATATCTAAATGATGTCTATGATGAATTCTATATATTGATTTAATATCTAAATGATGTCTACGATGAATTCTATATAGTGATTTAATATCTAAATGATGTCTATGATGAATTCTATATAGTGATTTAATATCTAAATGATGTCTACGATGAATTCTGTATATTGATTTAATATCTAAATGATGACTATGATGATTTTTATATATTGAGCAACATTACTCACAGGTTAAATCAAGGCCCACTAGTTCAAAGATATCTTTGCTTTAGTATTTAACTTCTTCAAAATCGTTGTTCTTGAATGTGAAGTGAAGAGAAAAAAACGTGGCGAGTGATATTGGCTCACGTGTATATAATTTCTATTCACCAACCAGTAGAAAATGTTTTGATAAAGTTAATTTAATAATAATAATGATATTTATTCAGGAACAGGTATACGCAACAAAACAATTTCACATCAGTATGTGATTAACAAAGTTGATATCTATAATTTACATAGTTTAACTTACCCTGAGATAGCCCATCAAAGCCATGGAAAGCTTATTTCCAATGGGTCCCCACATTTTTTAACTCTTTTTGTCATGCTATAATAATTGAAAACATAAATATTGTTGTTAAGCTTTGTTAATTTGTTGTGTTTGGTCAATCGTTATATCAACACACACTGGGAAGCACAAAGAAGTGAGTTTACAGGGACAGGATGGTATATTGTAGTGATGACAAGGACAGGATGGTATATTGTAGTGACTACAGGGACAGGATGGACTATTTATGTTGTAGTGACTACAGGGACAGGTTGGTATATTTATGATGGTATGTTGTAGTGACTACAGGGACAGGATGGGATATTGTAGTGACTACAGAAACAGGTTGGGATATTATAGTGATGACAGGGACAGGATGGTATATTGTGGTGACTACAGGAACAGGATGGTATATTGTAGTGAGGACAGGGACAGGATGGTATATTGTAGTGACTCCAGGGACAGGTTGGTATGTTGTAGTGACTACAGGGACAGGTTGGTATGTTGTAGTGACTACAGGGACAGGTTGATATATTGTAGTGACTACAGGGACAGGTTGGTATATTTATGTTGTAGTGATTACAGGGACAGGATGTAGTGACTACAGGGATAGAATGGTATTCACAGGTTGGTATATTGTAGTGACTACAGGGACCGGTTGGTATATTGTAGTGATGACAGGGACAGGTTGGTATATGGTAGTGACTACAGGGACAGGTTAGTATATTTATGTTGTAGTGACTACAGGGACAGGAAGGTATATTGTAGTGACTCCAGGAACAGGATGGTATATTGTAGTGATGACGGGGACAGGATGGTATATTGTAGTGACTACAGAATCAGGTTGGGATATTGTAGTGATGACAGGGACGGGATGGTATATTGTAGTGACTACAGAAACAGGTCGGGATATTGTAGTGATGACAGGGACAGGATGGTATATTTTAGTGACTACAGGAACAGGATGGGATATTGTAGTGACTACAGGGACAGGATGGACTATTTATGTTGTAGTGACTACAGGGACAGGAAGGTATATTGTAGTGACTACAGGAGCAGGATGGTATATTGTAGTGATGACAGGGACAGGTTGGTATATTCTAGTGACTACAGGGACAGGTTGGTATATTTATGTTGTAGTGACTACAGGGCCAGGTTGGTATATTGTAGTGACTACAGGGACGGGTTGGTATATTGTAGTGACTACAGGAACAGGATGATATATTGTAGTCCTGGCAGGGACAGGATGGTATATTGTAGTGACTACAGAAACGAGTTGGGATATTGTAGTGATGACAGGGACAGGATGGGATATTGTAGTGACTACAGAAACAGGTTGGGATACTGTAGTGATGACAGGGACAGGATGGTATATTTTAGTGACTACAGGAACAGGATGGTATATTGTAGTGATTACAGGGACAGGATGGTATATTGTAGTGACTACAGGAACAGGATGATATATTGTAGTCCTGGCAGGGACAGGATGGTATATTGTAGTGACTACAGAGACAGGATGGGATGTTGTAGTGACTACAGGGACAGGTTGGTATATTATAGTGACTACAGGGACAGGATGGTATATTGTAGTGATTACAGGGACAGGATGGTATATTGTAGTGACTCCAGGGACAGGTTGGTATGTTGTAGTGACTACAGGGACAGGTTGGTATATTTTAGTGACTACAGGAACAGGATGGTATATTGTAGTGAGGACAGGGACAGGATGGTATATTGTAGTGACTACAGCAACAGGTTGGGATATTGTAGTGATGACAGGGACGGGATGGTATATTGTAGTGACTACAGAAACAGGTTGTTATATTGTAGTGATGACAGGGACAGGATGGTGTATTGTAGTGACTACAGGGACAGGTTGGTATATTGTAGTGATTACAGGAACAGGTTGGTATATTGTAGTGACTACAGAGACAGGATAGACTATTTATGTTGTAGTGACTACAGGGACAGGATGTATATTGTAGTGACTACAGAGACAGGATGGACTATTTATGTTGTAGTGACTACAGGGACAGGATGGGATATTGTAGTGATGACAGGGACAGGATGGTGTATTGTAGTGACTACAGGGACAGGTTGGTATATTGTAGTGATTACAGGAACAGGTTGGTATATTGTAGTGACTACAGAGACAGGATGGGATGTTGTAGTGACTACAGGGACAGGTTGGGATGTTGTAGTGACTACAGGGACAGGTTGGGATGTTGTAGTGACTACAGGGACAGGTTGGTATATTTATGATGGTATGTTGTAGTGACTACAGGGACAGGTTGGTATATTATAGTGACTACAGGGACAGGAGGGTATATTGTAGTGACTACAGGGACAGGTTCGTATATTGTAGTGATGACAGGAACAGGATGGTATATTGTAGTGACTACAGGGACAGGGTGGTATATTGTAGTGACTACAGAAACAGGTTGTTATATTGTAGTGATGACAGGGACAGGATGGTTTGTATATTGTAGTGATGACAGGGACAGGGTGGTATATTGTAGTGACTACAGAAACAGGTTGTTATATTGTAGTGATGACAGGGACAGGATGGTTTGTATATTGTAGTGATGACAGGGACAGGATGGTTTGTATATTGTAGTGATGACAGGGACAGGGTGGTATATTGTAGTGACTACAGAGACAGGTTGGGATATTGTAGTGATGACAGGGAGAGGATGGTATATTGTAGTGACTACAGGGACAGGTTGGGATATTGTAGTGACTACAGAGACAGGTTGGGATATTGTAGTGACTACAGAGACAGGATGGTATGTTGTAGGGACTACAGGGACAGGATGGTATATTGTAGTGACTCCAGGGACAGGTTGGTATGTTGTAGTGACTACAGGGACAGGTTGGTATGTTGTAGTGACTACAGGGACAGGTTGGGATATTGTAGTGACTACAGAGACAGGTTGGGATATTGTAGTGACTACAGAGACAGGATGGGATGTTGTAGTGACTACAGGGACAGGTTGGGATATTGTAGTGACTACAGAGACAGGTTGGGATATTGTAGTGACTACAGAGACAGGATGGTATATTGTAGTGACTACAGGGACAGGTTCGTATATTGTAGTGACTACAGGAACAGGTTGGTATATTGTAGTGACTACAGAGACAGGTTGGGATATTGTAGTGACTACAGAGACAGGATGGTATATTGTAGTGACTACAGGGACAGGTTCGTATATTGTAGTGATGACAGGAACAGGATGGTATATTTTAGTGACTACAGGAACAGGATGGGATATTGTAGTGACTACAGGGACAGGATGGACTATTTATGTTATAGTGACTACAGGGACAGGTTGGTATATTGTAGTGACTACAGAGACAGGTTGGTATATTGTAGTGACTACAGAGACAGGATGGTATGTTGTAGTGACTACAGGGACAGGTTGGTATGTTGTAGTGACTACAGGGACAGGTTGGTATATTGTAGTGACTACAGGGACAGGTTGGTATATTGTAGTGACTACAGGGACGGGTTGGTATATTGTAGTGA
>NW_018405252.1:196332-220738 GCF_002113885.1 Mizuhopecten yessoensis
ATGGTATATTTATGTTGTAGTGACTACAGGGACAGGATGGTATATTTATGTTGTAGTGACTACAGGGACAGGATGGTATATTTATGTTGTAGTGACTACAGGGAAAGAATGGTATATTTTTGTTGTAGTGACTACAGGGATAGAATGGTATATTTATGTTGTAGTGACTACAGGGACAGGATGGTATATTGTAGTGACTACAGAGACAGGATGGTATATTTATGTTGTAGTGACTACAGGGATAGAATGGTTTATTTATGTTGTAGTGACTACAGGGACAGGTTGGTATATTTATGTTGTAGTGAATACAGGGACAGGATGGTATATTTATGTTGTAGTGAGTACAGGGACAGGATGGACTATTTATGTTGTAGTGACTACAGGGACAGGATGGGATATTGTAGTGACTACAGGGACAGGATGGTATATTTACGTTGTAGTGACTACAGGGACAGGATGGACTATTTATGTTGTAGTGACTACAGGGACAGGGTTGACTATTTATGATGTAGTGACTACACGGACAGGATGGTATATTGTAGTGACTACAGGGACAGGATGGTATATTTATGTTGTAGTGACTACAGGGACAGGATGGTATATTGTAGTGATTACAGGGACAGGATGGTATATTTATGTTGTAGTGACAACAGGGACAGGATGGTATATTTATGTTGTAGTGACTACAGGGACAGGGTGGACTATTTATGTTGTAGTGACTACAGGGACAGGTTGGTATATTTATGTTGTAGTGAATACAGGGACAGGATGGTATATTTATGTTGTAGTGATTACAGGGACAGGATGTAGTGACTACAGGGATAGAATGGTATATTGTTGTGACTACAGGGACAGGATGGTATATTTATGTTGTAGTGATTACACGGACAGGATGTAGTGACTACAGGGACAGGTTGGTATATTTATGTTGTAGTGATTACAGGGACAGGATGTAGTGACTACAGGGATAGAATGGTATTCATATTTTCTGTTGTAGTGTTTGGATGGCCCAGATCCTCCGTCTTTCCGCCCTGAACTGCTGTATGTGCAATCGAAACATCAATCACACGACCTCCATTTGATGCAGGTATCTATAGGGAACAAGACATTGTTTAGTATGACATAAAATGTCTGTACATATAATAGGTGTGATGGATTCAGGTCACCACAGACATGTTCATTACTGTAAAGCCATTCTATATTTATATTCCTGTTTGTTTCCCAGTATAATTCTTGGGCTGTTATAGTTTCAGGATAACCATTATTGGTAATGGTAGACAAATGTGTCGGTAGATATAGAACTTTTCAGTGAGATAACAAAAGTGCTGAGATTTCGTCAAATTAACGAACAAATATTGACAAATGAGATTTTTGAAATTTGAATCAAGAAAATGTAAATAAGCATTTGATAATAATTTTGAGCAGTCTGATTTCCTTCTAGGCTATTAGTGAGACTGTGAGCAGTCTGATTTCCTTCTAGGCTATTAGTGAGACTGTGAACAGTCTGATTTCGTTCTAGGCTATTAGTGAGACTGTGAACAGTCTGATTTCGTTCTAGGCTATTAGTGAGACTGTGAACAGTCTGATTTCCTTCTAGACTATTAGTGAGCCTGTGAGCAGTCTGATTTCCTTCTTGGCTATTAGTGAGACTGTGAGCAGTCTGATTTCCTTCTTGGCTATTAGTGAGACTGTGAGCAGTCTGATTTCCTTCTTGGCTATTAGTGAGACTGTGAGCAGTCTGATTTTCTTCTAGGCTATTAGTGAGACTGTGAGCAGTCTAATTTCCTTCTAGGCTATTAGTGAGACTGTAAACAGTCTGATTTCCTTCTAGGCTATTAGTGAGCCTGTGAGCAGTCTGATTTCCTTCTAGGCTATTAGTGAGACTGTGAACAATCTGATTTCCTTCTAGGCTATTAGTGAGACTGTTAGCAGTCTGATTTCCTTCTAGGCTATTAGTGAGACTGTGAACAGTCTGATTTCGTTCTAGGCTATTAGTGAGACTGTGAACAGTCTGATTTCGTTCTAGGCTATTAGTGAGACTGTGAACAGTCTGATTTCGTTCTAGGCTATTAGTGAGACTGTGAACAGTCTGATTTCGTTCTAGGCTATTAGTGAGACTGTGAACAGTCTGATTTCCTTCTAGGCTATTAGTGAGCCTGTGAGCAGTCTGATTTCCTTCTTGGCTATTAGTGAGACTGTGAGCAGTCTGATTTCCTTCTAGGCTATTAGTGAGACTTTGAGCAGTCTGATTTCCTTATAGGCTATTAGTGAGACTGTGAGCAGCCTGATTTCCTTCTAGGCTCTTAGTGAGACTGTGAGCACTCTGATTTCCTTCTAGGCTGTTAGTGAGACTGTGAGCAGTCTGAGTTCCTTCTAGGCTATTATTGAGACTGTGAACAGTCTAATTTCGTTCTAGGCTATTATTGAGACTGTGAACAGTCTGAATTCGTTCTAGGCTATTAGTGAGCCTGTGAACAGTCTGATTTCGTTCTAGGCTATTAGTGACACTGTTAGCAGTCTGATTTCCTTCTTGGCTAATAGTGAGACTGTGAGCAATCTGATTTCCTTCTAGGCTCTTAGTGAGACTGTGAGCGGTCTGATTTCCTTCTAGTCTATTAGTGAGACTGTGCACAGTCTGATTTCCTTCTAGGCTCTTAGTGAGACTGTGAGCGGTCTGATTTCCTTCTAGTCTATTAGTGAGACTGTGATCAATCTGATTTCCTTCTAAGCTATTAGTGAGACTGTGAGAAGTCTGATTTCCTTCTAAGCTATTAGTGAGACTGTGAGCAGACTGATTTCCTTCTAGGCTGTTAGTGAGACTGTGAGCGGTCTGATTTCCTTCTAGACTATTAGTGAGCCTGTGAACAGTCTGATTTTCTTCTAGGCTATTAGTGGGACTGTGAGCAGTCTGATTTCCGTCTAGGCTATTAGTGAGCCTGTGAACAGTCTGATTTCGTTCTAGGCTATTAGTGAGCCTGTGAGCAGTCTGATTTTCTTCTAGGCTATTAGTGACACTGTTAGCAGTCTGATTTCCTTCTTGGCTATTAGTGAGACTGTTAGCAGTCTGATTTCCTTTTAGGCTATTAGTGAGACTGTGAGCTGTCTGATTTCCTTCTAGACTATTAGTGAGCCTGTGAACAGTCTGATTTCCTTCTTGGCTAATAGTGAGACTGTGAGCAGGCTGATTTCCTTCTAGGCTGTTAGTGAGACTGTGAGCGGTCTGATTTCCTTCTAGTCTATTAGTGAGACTGTGAGCAGCCTGATTTCCTTCTAGGCTCTTAGTGAGACTGTGAGCTGTCTGATTTCCTTCTAGTCTATTAGTGAGACTGTGAGCAGGCTGATTTCCTTCTAGGCTGTTAGTGAGACTGTGAGCGGTCTGATTTCCTTCTAGACTATTAGTGAGCCTGTGAGCAGTCTAATTTCCTTCTTGGCTATTAGTGAGACTGTTAGCAGTCTGATTTCCTTCTTGGCTATTAGTGAGACTGTGATCAATCTGATTTCCTTCTAAGCTATTAGTGAGACTGTGAGAAGTCTGATTTCCTTCTAGTCTATTAGTGAGACTGTGAGAAGTCTGATTTCCTTCTAGGCTATTAGTGAGACTGTGCACACTTCTTTTTTGGTTTACGTCCAAAGATAACAAATAAAAACTAACATTTACATTTATCCAAAACTTCTTGCTCTCTGAAGTAAATATTGCTAAATGTTTCCTTTTGATAACAGTTGCTGAAGTGGTTTTCACGGCACGGAACAGTAGATGTTCAAATAACAGATTCACAAAGAGCTTTGGTAGCTGCTTCAAATTACAGATGGTAAGAAAACAAACTGTCTCCATGATGACAACACATGTCTGATCATTGATACCAATATATTCATGAAGAACTTATTTTGGTTTCATGAGTTATTCCCCAGCCCCCTTTAAACATTTTTTACTATATTTAGCTTATTTAAATTTAAGCAGAATTAATATCAAATTGAAGAGATAAGCACATTTGAATTTGTTCACAACAATGGAAAATAATATGCAGAAACTTCTATTTTATCTATCATTAAAGACAAAAACAAAAAATACTTTTCATGAAAGATGTAGCAGGCATAGCACTGTGTCTGGCAAGATGCAGTGGAGATGGCTTGATATCTGCAGACATTCTTGATACACCGGGGTTACGCTCACTTTCTCTCTCTGCACTCCTGTAATATGTCATAGCAAAATTGAAGGCATAAAAATAGCTGTTTGATTGGTGTAGGGTAAAAAAAGCCTGACCAATCGCTCGGGTGATGCCTGTCCTTTGAAGATTGAAGATTTAACTTGCTGCTCATTCAGAATTTTTAGAAAAAGTGCTGTTGATCAATGGGATCAATGTTTTTATCTCACGACTGACAAAGCTTCACTATTTTATATATATATATATATATGTATATATGTCGCTTCCTGATCCACAAGAAGGTTAATCTTTAAGTTTTGGATAACTCCAAAAGTTTTGGACAGAGAGAGCAATCTGTTGAAGCGGCAGATGAAGGAAGCCATCTGGATATGTCGCAGTGGGCCAGTTCTAGATCAAGCAAGGGGGCTCAAAGACTCTTGCACATTTATGACCAAGTATTAAACAAAGTGTAGCTGATTGGAGTCATTTCGGTACATATAAAACAACTATTGTACATGCGCCTACAGTGTAGCCGAAATCCACATCAATTTTGTGGACAACTTGTACACATTTTACACCTTTGTGTGCATACGCTTCACTGGTCATTAGTCTGATGAAGGTGACAGTGTACATATCGTACAAGTCATCGAAACGTCACATAGAAAATTGTATTGATTGTGTAAAAAGAACTTTTCATAATCCATACTTACCAACCTGAAGTAAATCTTTAGAAATCTCCAATGTTTATAACTGGTTCTTTTTCAGTTCTAAAGAAATACTGAAAGCCTTTCAAAACCACAAAATGATCACAGTGACCAAGTACAACAAATGGAAACACTCCCCCGTAATCAGGAGATATCTCTGGTGTGTATAACGACTTACTGACATAATCACTGGTAAATTCATTATTGGAAATATAAGCCCTGAAATTAGAGGCAGTCTTCAAAATTTATACTTGATGTAGCATCTTGTGTAGACTGTAATACATTGATTTAAGTGGTATATAAAACTATATAAGGTTTAGTTACAAGAGCTTCAACTCAACAGTTTATACATGTACTGGTAATAGGTATATTGTATTTGGTATAATTTGTTGTATCGCAGTATAAAGTTAGACAGTGTATAATAGGTATATTGTATTTGGTATAATTTTTTGTATCGCAGTATAAAGTTAAACAGTGTATAATTGGGATATTGTATTTGGTATAATTTTTTGTATCGCAGTATAAAGTTAAACAGTGTATAATTTGTATATTGTATTTGGTATAATTTTTTGTATCGCAGTATAAAGTTAAACAGTGTATAATAGGTATATTGTATTTGGTATAATTGGTTGTATCACAGTATTAAGTTAAACAGTGTATAATTGGTATATTGTATTTGGTATAATTTGTTGTATCACAGTATAAAGTTAAACAGTGTATAATTGGTATATTGTATTTGGTGTGATGTTTTGTTATGTGTTAGGTGTATAGTAGAGTTTATAGCTACAATAAATAGATTTACCCTGTTGACTTTCTTCAGGGCCGGAGCCATCCTGTCAGGTGGAGCTTGTGTACTGGCTTTATTATCCAGTCGTAAGAAGGATTGAGGATTGTCGGAACAGCTTGACAATTACCAACTTCCAGAGACCGTCCTACATATCGAACCGGGCCTATGATTAGTAGGAGAAATATGAACAAGTCCTACATAACCAACCCGGTCTTTGATTAGAAGGAGAAATATGAACAAGTCCTACATAACCAACCCGGTCTTTGATTAGAAGGAGAAATATGAACAAGTCCTACATTGCGGATGGGCTGACCAGTTGTAGGCAAAACATTCAGATCCTACACAAAGAACGGGGCGTAGGATTTGTAAGAGATACATGAACAGTTCCTCCATATGGTTTGGGCTTGTCATTTGTACGAGACACATTCAGATCCTTCTGAATGTGTCTATAATCTTTGTAAGAGAAACAGATACACATTTTTAAGAACAAGGCCTACCTATGGTTATTACAGGAGGTACAGATCCTATGTGAGGGACAATCACATGGATATGATTTGTAGAGACACATACAGACCCCCTACTTAAGGGACAGGCCTCTGATATTTGGAGGGGAATTATATACAAATCTTACATATAAAGGAACAATGACTTGGATGTATGTTATAACACACACTGATAACTGACAGTGCTGTTGTCCTTTTTTATTTTGGTTAGTGAACTGCCATTGAAGTTTGGTTTGTTTTATACTTCTAATTATTTCATATTTTATATCATAAAAAATCTTATTTGTCACTTAAAAGAACATCTTCAGAGGCGCCCCTGTCATTCCTCATTTCATTGCAATCTACAGATATGGTGTAACAGTGGAGTAGATAATTGTGTAATATGTTACCTTGACACTTAACCAGATGACCTTGACATGCTGAACTTGTTTGTGTAGAGGTCAGAATGTTAACCTTTATGTTAGCTTTCAAGTGGAGGTTAATATATGTTTAACATGTAGGACATTTATAGTTGATTATTAGTCCTACATTAAGATTTTAAGTCACATCTAATTACCTAGGTATTAGGGTTAACATTGAAGTACAACCTAGGAGTAGGATGCTAGGCATTTGAATTTGATTGGTCATGCCACTAAGCATCATGACCCTGTGACATGTAACTGAGGTAATACCAGTTCCTGCTATGTCCTGTGTACCAGACACCAAAGACTGTTAGGTTGGATTTCACTATGGTCAAGCTTTTAGGATAATGAATTGAGCTAGTCTTGAAGCAAAATGCAAGCCTTGTAGTTCAATAAAATATATTCAAATATTGAAAACAAGCCTTATACTTTCATTAAACATATTCAAATATTGTGAAATATTGAATTGTACTAGAAACAATTTGAAGATGTTTGACAATGTCAATGTCAGCACAAACAGTGACTGTGATATAATTTCCTATTGTTGACATGATGTTATTTCATTGATGACTGCTGGTATCACCGAGGGTTACCCAACATAAACCAATGTGCAATGGATTACAATTGGTAGGACCATTGAAGTGAGGCGGACCCAATACCATTGTATCTTAAGATAAGTGGTGCAGATGTTTTCAGTAAAGGCAAAGAATCTAAATCAGTTCAGCACCCATGTTCTATATATATCAAAATGGTGGTTAATAGTAAAAACAAATCAAATGTGGGCCCTGGTGAACTGTGCTGTTTCTAGGTCTGCATTTCTTGAATGCACATGTACATTTTCAAGGTTAAGAAGACCTAACCCTTTCACCACTATAGACCATAATGGACTCATCCATATCAATGCATGGTAGAGTCTACTAAAATTACATAGGGGTGAAAGGATTAGACTCAGGAAAATAATGCTGTGTTGAATATGATTGTGATATCAACTGATAAACTTGTGCTGAAAATTGTTTATTGGAGATAATAAAGATGTTTAATTGATTAAGTGATGTCAGAATGAGTCTTTGTAGTCCATGTTTTATCACACTTACGACTTAAGTTTCCATACCTGCCAGCATCGTGGTATAGAACTTTGTTCAGGGGAGGTGTTAAACCACTTGCCCTATTATAACAAGTAGAAACTAAAATTGCATCAGATCTTATTATATTCCGTCTTTGCGTATTGCAGAGTTATCTTCTCTTGTGAGCAGGTATTGAATGTTACCTCATTGGTTTGTGTGAGAAAATTAGTCCTTTTCTCAAAATTGATGACGTTACTCTCACAAACAAATAGCATAACAATCAATACCTGCTCACAAGAGCAGATAACTCTGCAATACGAAAAAAGCAGAAATTATATCTTATATGTTAATTCCACCATTTCCTCATGTAAACATATTTTATTAGCAAAAATCACAAAAGGGATTTGACACTTAAAGTTCATCTTCTCCCTGGCAGCTGGGTTGTTGCCTTGTCCCTAAATGAAACCAAAAACAAACAAAACAATCATTCCTTATACTTGTAAACCATCTGTCAAACAGGATATGACAGTCGGACATGAATTTGTAAAGAGACAATGGAGATAATACCCAGAGAAAGTGGGTCAGTTCTTAAGTATGACATTATGATGCTTCGACCAAGAGAGCGCATCTATCCAAGTCCTGTGAACAGGATCCTATCCTTATGTAGCTTTAAGATAATATCTAAAATATGTGTTCCCTCTGAAAAGCTACACTATCAACAACAAAACTATAGGGGTTTTGACATCTTTGGAGGACAACCTTTATTTGCTATGCTAACGATTGAAGAAACTTGGTTTAGATAAGGACAAGTGAAAAATCTACCGACCTGTGCCGAACATATGCATGAGAGACACAAGCACCATCATCGTACCAACAGACCCAAAACTGTGACATGTACACCCTTATATCTAGCTACATACTCACATTTCCCCCTTCACCATTACTCAATGGAACCTCTTACCGGTAGCAGCAGTACAAACCACAACGCTCGACTACAAGGACTAGGATTACAAGGCTCATATTTTTTACACAGCCCTTGAAGATCTCACACTCTTATCATTAATACACCTATATGTTTACCCTCTTTCATCTAAACTACTATAAAACTAATCAAAAAGGACATCACTGTACATTTATTTCACGCAATGTTGTTAACCAAACAGTATTGGAATAATCGTCAAGACTGATGGCACCAATAAATCATAGAAGAAATTGTGTTTCGTGTTCGAAAGCCCAAACTTAGTTGCAAAGAGACTTTAGAAACACCCTGCAGACAATATTCTCCCGTATAACCTACAATCTGATTACTGTTTATGCCAGCACTTTCTGTCGACATAAGTTCCTGGATTCAGTCCAATGTGACGGAAAGAAAGCACAAGTGGCAGTATACATAGGCAATGCTGTCTCTGATGACCAAGCTCTTGACTTCGTTCGAAACAAAATGGAGACATCTTTAGCAGATACCAAAGTGCACGTGGTCATCGGTCCTCTAAATGACTTTGATTTTAGTCTTATTTTGATTGGGACCTTGCTTGTTATCCAACAGTTTTTGAATGAGTTCCAAATTGTTAAAATTGAACCCCGACTTACAGAGCAGAGCTAGTGTTAATCCTGAATACCCGAAAAGAAGATACTGTATATTGTCATAAAGACTCGATCTGCCTTTTGTGAGGAATACGTGTGTCTTCTTCAACTCGTTCACCCCTGGAATTTCATAATGAACTATTCCAACCTTTGAATGGGAAGAACTCAAATGTGTCTTAAGGGGTGAAGGAGTTAATAATTCCCGTACAATTAAAAAAGGTACATCAGTTGCTAAATTCGTGTTACTTCCTAGTCAGGGTAGCGGCTGCTGCTTCCGTCAGTTTCTGACCAAAGACGCCTACAGGACACTGATCCATGCATTTGTTACACATAATGACATTGACTCTTTTTTACAAATTGCCAAACGTACAACGCATAAATACTAACGTTGACTTTCTTAATAATACTAATATAATCCGAGGTTCTTCTTTACCGCTACATCACAACATAGTCCGTAGATCGTCTCAAAGCGATTCACAAATTATTATCCGTGGTTATAGGGCCTTTGCAACCAGCCAATATCGTTCTCAACTCCCTGGGGAGCATACAGTCGGTGCCGCTCACAGCTAGCATTCTACAATTCTAGCACTGCCCGACAACCCCCGGCGTCCTACCACTAGACTATAACGTGCCTCCACGGAGTGGGTGCTTCCGTCAGTTTCTGACCAAAGACGCCTATAGGACACTGATCCATGCATTTGTTACACATAATGACATTGACTCTTTTTTACAAATTGCCAAACGTACAACGCATAAATACTAACGTTGACTTTATTAATAATACTAATATAATCCGAGGTTCTTCTTTACCGCTACATCACAACATAGTCCGTAGATCTTCTCAAAGCGGTTCACAAATTATTATCCGTGGTTATAGGGCCTTTGCACCCAGCCAATATCGTTCTCAACTCCCTGGGGAGCATACAGTCGGTGCTGCCATTTCGTTATCTCTTGAAAATGTATACCAAACATGAAAAAGAACAATCTCACACATCGTGTAGTAAAAGCCTGGAATGAACAACCAGAGGGTGTTGGAGTGTTCTCTATCGATGAACTGTATATAAACCGGTTACATACGCGCTGGGAAATTCATTTGTAAGAGCATCGAGTGCTTTCGTAATGCATCGTTATATTTGTGGTTGTGTGGTGTATAGGATTCGTATCCTTTATCAGCAATATATCACAATGATGGTGCTATTGGTGGTCGTGTGGATAGAGCGTATCCGATCGGACGTGAAAAGATATTGGCCACCTGCCCGATCACGTGGGGACGAATCAAGCAAACTAGTGACATTACCCAGTTCATCATATGTCAGCTTCATTGGCAAATAGATCATACAATATCAAGACTTTGAGTTAGAGTTAAGACCGTGAAATCCAAGGCATAGATGTATCAACATGAGATCAACTTATACTTACTTGGCTTTTGATCTTGTACATTATATAAGTAGCCACAGCGAAGAAACAAAGAAATCAAAGGTACAAATTACCAACATTAACTCATCCTTGACTGACTTTGCCTTTGATCTTGTATGAAGTAACCATAACAACGGTAGAGGCTATGTCGAGAGAAGAAGATCAACAGGTCCAAGTGCAGATGCATTGGATATAATACCAAGAATTCACAAGCGTGTGTCTTTGCAGCAAGTCTGCCAAACTTCAGCCTCCAAGATCATGATTTTGTCGCGAAAGAAGAAATATCAAGGACCTCGAGGAACTTCAAACACAAGAGGAAATTGTGAGCTAGTAATGCAGATACCAGATGTAGTGAGTTAGTAGACTAAGACACCTGACATCGTTGGACATGTGTGGCGGTCAGACAGGGACTAGGGTTACGCTCACTTGCATACGGTATATTCACCCCTGAAATATCCCACAATGCTCCAGGGTTTATGTTCACTTCCCGCTATCCCTTGAATATGTCATAGCAAAATTGAAGGCACGCAGCTAGCCATTTGATTGGTCTCGTGTAAAAACACATGACCGATCGCTAGGCTAATGCCTGTCCTTTGAAGATGACAGAGGAGTGACGCCCGACTTAAAAGCCAATACATTTTACCGTTACGCGACCGACAGATTCTTTTGATGTACATCAAAGGACCAAGCTATAATATTCTCGTCTTATCCACTGATGCACACGAAGCCTTCGATTTTGCCATGACATTACATATGCAAGGGATGCAGAGAGCGAAAAGGTGAGCCTAACCTTAGCAGTATCGCGGATGCCCTGAAATATGTTATAGCAAAGCTGAAGGCTGAAGTTATTTGATTGGTTTCAGGTGAAATAAACTGACCAATCACTATGCAGATATACCTGACCCTTGAAGATTACAAAAGAGCGACACCCGACTTAAAAGCCTGTCAATTTTATACTCATACGTTACCTCGCGATTCTTTTGATATATTAAAGGATCAAACTAGTCTACTTGTATCAGATCTACAAGGTGGCGCTTACGGAGCCTTCGATTTCGTCATGACATCTTCCTGTTGCTAAGTTAGCCAGCTGTACTGTTGCCTGGTGCTGTCACTAGTCTCTCGACTTTTCTTCCTTCTGTATCTTTTCCCTTGGACATATCCTACTATATACTCCACAAAGGTGTCTTTGATGGTACCGACGTCTGATCTTGGCGTTTATCTTTGCCTCCTCATTTTTTTATTTTTGCTTTCCCGACGAAGCAGAAGCAATTTCCTATAATACCTATAATACTTCTATCATGGTACCCATCACATGTTTTCCATTTCCTAAATGTTTTGACTTTCAACGTCCTGAACCTCCCTCAATGGCTCGTGCTTTCCGAAGAAGAAGCACTTGCCACCTTGAACTCTTCTGTCAGTTACTTCTTGTCAATGTCAGTTGCAGCTTCGTGTCTTCATCATGCAGTCCGTTGTCTGATGAGTGAAGCTCCTTCATTGTCATACCCGTCTATCAGCATATACACATACTGTAGGCCGCCCTCTCTATTTCCTTTACTACCTCTACTGCCATCTTGACGTCTGCCACCTTAACCGCCATGGTAGCTACTTAATTACATCCTGTGATCCCTAATTATATCAGTATGGTATGTCAGAATGTATCGATAATGTCTAGTAGACGCTTATAGCTTGTTAATTACTTCCTTTAAATTTGTCTAAAAAGAGATCACGTGTCACATAAATTATATTGTCTAACGAACCTGCGTTTTTTTCGAAATTTATTGGTAATTTTGTAGAATTTCGATACATTAGGAGATGATTTCATTAAAGTTAAAAGGGATCAGGGTATATTATTATATATATATACCATAGAAACACCGGTGTGTGCATGGTTGTATTTTACACCGACCAAGTTCAAGTTGCAACGAACCTCTGTGCACTTGAGCCTTACATCGTGATTTCTATCAAAACATCGAAGGGTGTTCTCTTTCCAAAGTCAAGTGTTGTCTTCAAATATACTAAAGAACTTATATAGACAGAAATTCCAGCCAAGAAAATGAATACACACTATCGCAGTAAATAAATATATTCTACAGAAAACAGATTTCAAACAGGTGCGCCAGACTTATCCACTAAGAGTTACTTCCCTTCGCTTATTTTTTTATTCTCGCGAGATATCGGTTGTGTCGCGTGATGTATCATGGATGACAAGGAAGAGGATATATCGCCTCTCGACATGTCATAACTAAATGTTTCGTGGAAATTAATACCAAATCAAGGCGAAATGGGTGGAAAGGAGTCCAAGTTGTCGTACATCCCGTACGAGGATGTTATGAAACGAAGTAAGCAATGCAATCATAGATTTTTGAAAGAATTATTAGCGATTGATCCATTTGTGCATTTGTAAACACTGCAAAAACGGTGACAGATAGTCCGTAGTTGACCAGCATATTTCTTTCGATGATTGTCAAATTGCAGATCCATTTATGATGTGTTTAGTCAGTACATCTATAAGTGATTAACACAAGTTGAATGCAATTTAATTTCTTATGCATTAGGTCACATTATGCAATATATATTGAACTCGGTATGTTACTAATTATGTTAATATACATGTGCAATATCTATTTAAACTGCTATGTCAAAATCGGGGTCACAAGATACCGATTGTTTACACTCTGTTGTTTTCGATTCATATCCTTAATTCTGAAACACAAGCTGTGGTTATCAAATAATGTCTTCTCGTGTACGTGTGTATACGTATTTAGAAATGGCGACACCTGTATTTCTTAATTGTAAACAGTAATTACACAATATCAGGATCCAGATGACAATGTTTGAATGGCTTAGCACTGTCAGAGATAAAACCATCAAGATTTATCACTGCTACAATTTTTTGGTTTCTTAGTTACACAGGTGTAGTTTGTATTGCTTTATTTAAATCAGTGACGGGAATTGAAGGGTAGGTGAAATAGACTGTCTTACGCATACAGCTTAAAAATAATGAAATAAAATATATTTATCCATGTCTATTGGAATAGTTTAAAAATAAAGAGAGATATGATATTGCTTTTCTTTTGAAATTTCATCCTTGAATAAAAGCAATCAGTGATAACACGGGTATAAAACTAATCACAATCATATACAATCAAATGTATATCATGGCTATCAACAAGAATCAGCTGGATGGCTCCAGGTTTAGTTATATGTTTGATTCGTGAGCATAATAATCTGTCTAGAGAGGATCTGACCATATCAGAGCGTACTGCTCCGACGACATGGTGTACATGTCAGGAATGTCCATGGCCAATCAAAAACAAAATAATAATTATAATTTAAGATTGAGTGTACATATTTATATATATATTCATTCAATGTCACTACATGTACACTGAGATATGACAGCACCAGTATTATGTGATGTGGCATGGTCTTAAGCTGGCATAAGTCTTATTGAAATATTTTAAGATTGCATTATACAAATTCTTTGGTCCAAAACATAATTTAATATCATGATGATAGAGGTTTGTTTTAGTTTTATTCAGTTTAAAAATATCTACTAATTACGGTACTGCTGCACATAACATTAAAACATACGTAATATAACAAAGTGTTTTGGTATAATACAAAAACAGAAAATGTATCAGTATTTACCATAATAAACATTGATGATCAAATCTCCATAATTATGTGAAATTGACCTTTGCTCATGTTTGGCATGCTAATAAAGTACTTTACTGGTTTTGATATTACATAAAAATGAATTTGTAGACAGAATATATATATGGCAAGTTTCTAAGAAAAGTTTTAAATATAGACTACCATTAGTTGTAGCTATATATAGGCAAGTTGACAATGTTGGTTATGTTTTAAATTTTGTGAACTTTTTGCATGTTTTTCTAATTGAAAGTGTCACTTCGCTTACTTCATGTATACCAATATGACATATTTAGTATCAAAATAACAGTAATTCTATATACTGTACACTATCATAATTCATTTTCAAAATAACATTCGCCTGTGACATTTATCTGTCATTTTGTTAGGATACCCCCACTACGGTTATCAGTAGTAATTATGAATAATCATTTATGCAGCTATTGATCATTTTTGTGTATCTACATATGGTAAAAGAATAAAAGAAATCAAAGTGGGGGCCAAATGTTGACCCCACCTTTAAACTTTGACATAATTGTTTTAGTGTCCAATTGTCGTTTATTGCTTGACAAAAATGTTAACCAGGTACATGCTGTAACCTTGCGATTGCACTGTTTTCAGAAAACTTAAATACCAATTTATGAGAAAAATAAATCTGCAATCTTCATATCCCAAGAAATTTGTTAAAAATGTTGAGATTCAGAATTTCTTTAGTAAGAAATGATTTACGATCAAAATTGGCATTATTGGTCCATGTGGTAATGATAAAAGATGGTCTCCGAAAAACAGCCTCACTTGAAGTACATGTGTCCCGCGTTGGGACAGTAATACCAGTGGAATCAATATTCTCCTTCGGGATACAAATGTTGCTTAGCTAGGTAAAGGTCTTTCACTTGTTTTAGACAGAAATCTGTTTCACCAGCAAACACTTGAATAGTTTTTTTGGGGGGATTCATCCCAATCAAGTAATTTACAACAAAATCCTTGAATCACAAGTGACATGATCAAGGAGTATTTTAAAATAAGTTGTGTATAAAAAATAAGTCCAGAGCTAGACCTGAGTGATTTCACAAACATTTTAACCTTTGAGAATATATAGTATTGATATATTTTTGTTTCCATTGTTTCAAGAAACTTATCAAATTAGATATCATCTTGTATGTTAACTTTAAGAATAAATCACACATTGACCTTTATTATGAGCACTTCACATGGCCAGCATTTAGAGTACTGTCTGGTTCAGATACTGGTACTCAATTTCTTATGAAACTTTGGCAAATGGAATCAAGCTGTGGAGCCTTCCTCATTGATTTCCATCAAGTTAAAGGGTACTGCTGCATCAGTAAATGTAATACAATCAGGAAGGAGAATCCTCTTCAGAGCAATATTTAGAAGATAAAACAACAGAAAACATGATTTTCTGTCTTTGAGTTATTTCCCTTCTCATGATTTTAATCTCTCATTTTGATGCTATGTATTATTATTCCGAGATAGAAAGATTGGTTACGTATATAAACTGGCAGTGGAAACCATTGTACCTGTAGGCAAAGAGTACACACTGCAGTATTGGTTTAGTTATAATTTCAAATATACAGATACTGTATATATTGAATAACAACAATTCTGTAAAATGCATTACAAGAATATAATTAAAACTTCTCTGGAAAATGACTTATCATAAATATTTCATTGGTGCACATGGGTTATATTATGACATTTACTTTGATTTATATGTAAATACAAATTAAACAGGTTAGAGAGGTAATTTAGATAATGATATATTATGGATATTATATATATATACATGCATAGAATGTATAATATGCATAAGTTTAAGCCCATTTAGACAGGTGTTGTTTGGCCCTAAATTTAAATGCCTCAACAAATAGTCGGCGGGCCGTAAAAAAATACAAAAACAAAACAAACCTTCATTTATATATTTAGCTGTTAGATAAAACCTGGACAAAAATACACTAGATTATAGTTAGGTACAGTTGTCTTTTTATTGTCCTTTTAGGGACAATGTATTGAATTATTGTGTACTTAAAACATATATGTTTACTAGCAGTTTAGGAATATGAAGACCAATACAGTATAAACTTGTATATATATGTATATATGATAAAAAGGGATTGAATGTCCATGTGAAGGAAGTAAATATAGAAAAAATCAGATTAACGACCAACTAAAAAACTAGCTGCTTTCACCCTTCACAGAGCCGTGAAGGGTGAAAGCAGCTAGTTTTTTAGTTGGTCGTTAATCTGATTTTTTCTATATGTATATATGTATAGGAAGGTAAAAGGAGGTTTACAGGAGTGTTAAAAGGCCAATTAGGAGTAAGGTTATTAGGGCTTACTGGAAGGTAAGGGTGCACGTGGGGTTACATGAGAGTAATTACGGTAGGATTTTCATGTATAGGGGGAGGTGGTTGGTAACAGGAAGGGTGTTACAATTGTAGAAGGTCAGGGTGCACGTGGGGGTACATGAGAGTAATTACGGGAGGGATTACATGTATAGGGGAGGTGGTTGGGAACAGGAAGGGTGTTACAATTGTAGAAGATAAGGGAGCACGTGGGGTTACATGAGAGAAATTACGGTAGGATTTACATATATAGGGGAGGTGCACGTGGTTGGTAACAGGAAGCTTAGGGTGTTACAATTGTAGAAGATAAGGGAGCACGTGGGGTTACATGAGAGGAATTACGGTAGGGTTTACATGTATAGGGGAGGTGGTTGGGAACAGGAAGGGTGTTACAATTGTAGAAGGGCAGGGGGCACGTGGGGGTACATGAGAGTAATTACGGGAGGGATTACATGTATAGGGGAGGTGGTTGGGGACAGGAAGGGGGTTACAATTGTAGAAGATAAGGGAGCACGTGGGGTTACATGAGAGGAATTACGGTAGGGTTTACATGTACATTTTGTATAGGGGGAGGTGGTTGGTAGCAGGAAGGGTGTTACAATTGTAGAAGGACAGGGTGCACGTGGGGCTACATGAGAGTAATTACGGTAGGGTTTGCATGTAAAGGGGAGGTGGTTAACGTTGGTAGCAGGAAGGGTGTTACAATTGTAGAAGATAAGGGTGCACGTGGGGTTACATGAAAGTAATTACGGTAGGGTTTACATGTATAGGGGAGGGGGTGAACGTTGGTAACAGGAAGGGTGTTACAATTGTAGAAGATAAGGGTGCACGTGGGGTTACATGAGAGTAATTACGGTAGGATTTACATATATAGGGGAGGTGCACGTGGTTGGTAACAGGAAGCTTAGGGTGTTACAATTGTAGAAGGTAAAGGTGCATGTGGGGTTACATGAGAGTAATTACGGTAGGGTTTACATGTACATTTTGTATAGGGGGAGGTGGTTGGTAACAGGAAGGGTGTTACAATTGTAGAAGAACCGGACTGGGTTCATTGCTGGCGACTACGTTTCCAGTTGGTAGAGCATCTGTCTGGAGTTCGAAGGGTCTGAGGTTTGAATCCAATGCATTGTTCCTTTTCCTGTTACAGTTCAACCCTTGGTTCAAGTACAGGGTGCATTCTTGGCAATTCAAGGGAGTACCCGTATACGTACCTGGGTTGTAAATAGTGTTGTTTTCAGGGGCAAAGACTTACAAAAAGGAGGGAGGAATGTAGAGGAACTGGACAACATTTAGGTCATTTAATTTGCTGAAGACCATATATATGTACATATATGCATATGTAGATCAACAGGTAGAACGCCCACCTAGAGTTTGGAGGGTCCCAGGTTTGAACCCCTGTCTGGCTGTGCTTTTTCCCTCTCGTGTTACATATTCAATCACTGCTATCAAGTATGACAAGCTATCTTTTTTTTTTTATTGTAAAATATCTGAAGCTGAAATGTCAACATCACACATTTAGGAATCCTTATTATGGAATGCTCATTAAAGGCCTGCTATGCTTTTAGCAGAGCTGTTGAAATATTGATCTGTTTAACGATTGCCTCTACTGATATTTAGTTTCTAACTGAAGGATGATTACACAAAAAAATGGTCGCGCCATGTACTTTTTCTCTGTAGCACTTATGAATGGTGAGGTGTACGTTGGCGTTCTGTCTACATGTAGGGGTTCAGCGCTGTACCTATATAGCTGTGTTTAATTGTGTAAAGTTCGATTTATAGCTACTGTAATATTAACGAAGACACTCAGGTGCACTGTCTAAATAGATTCCTATAACTTGGTAACATACTTCAAGTGTCTCTGATCTCAAAGCTTGTTTGGTTGAAGTCCCAAATCTGAAGACTATCAGAATGTTTTGATAATTGATACGGTTTTAATTTACGGTAATGCTTTGATCAGCGATGCTCTGCTAATCAGCCTGTTATATTATTTCTCTGCTCTGCTAATCAGCCTGTTCTATTATTTCTCTGCTCTGCTAATCAGCCTGTTCGATTATTTCTCTGCTCTGCTAATCAGCCTGTTCTATTATTTCTCTGCTCTGCTAATTAATCAGCCTGTTATATTATTTCTCTGCTCTGCTAATCAGCCTGTTATACAATGCTTCAATTTGTGTGCTTTCAATTACTCCATCAGTCTCAGACGGGTCGTTTAGAAATTAAAAAGCCAGAATTTATGACAATGTGCTTTCCATCGTTTTGCTTGTATGACATTTGCAAAGAAATACTGTCTTTTTTGTTGTGATTGTGGATTTTAAAATCTTGTGCAGTGTTCCTTGCCATATTCCAGCGAAGCGTGTTTATGAGTGCTGTTGAGGGTTCCAATATAAATCAAGAATTATAGATTTTTGAATTTGTATTAATTTTCAGACATCTGTAGTACTCTGCCCAATCAATGATAATTTTGACATAATTTTAAGTCTCAGTCATGTGGAATTTGATGTTAGAAATGTGAATCAAGTTTAATTGATGCTGTCCAATATCACATTTTTTTTTTTTTAGAGAGGACCCAAAATATTTGGCACATCCTTTTTATATGGTATCAATTTTATTCCCTACATGGAAAAGAAAGAAAAAGTACTTCTGACGCTGTGAAGCAGTTACTTCAGAACTAGGCTATATGTATACCTGTGTCACTGTTATTATTATGTTATATAATAAGTACTTCTTATAATTTGTTTTTACATGTATTATATTTTAGCCTGCAGACATCTTAATTGAGACTTGAATTTTAAACCTATACCTATAGTACCCAATCCCTGCAGTGTCCCTCCTGCCCTTTTCTGGTACAACAATCAATCTGGCATTTCTTTCAATAAACCTTCGAGATGTACTTGACTCCACACACTGAGCTTTGACAGATCTAGAGAAACAAATCTATTTGAGTTATGTTTTGACTTTCCAACATTCAGGTAAAATTCTCGTTAACTTTTGAAATTACAGGGATTTTATTTGACCCTTGACACTTCATAATTTCAGAGGTCAAATATTTTTTCCTGAAATTTGAAGGGTCATAACACATGTCAAATACAAATAGACATTTCTTCTCCAACATTTTAGTCATTACAAATTCTGGCAAACTCTCAAGAGTCATTTGAAAGCCTTGCAGGGTCAACTGAAGGCCCTGAGTATTATGGCTACTCTCAGAGATATTTAGAATGTCCTGGGATCATTCTAATATTCCTAAAATGTTATTTGTCTATAATGCTTAATGCATAGAACATATGGTATGTCCAACGTTAACTTTATAGCAGAACTGACGAGCAGGAAGGAACTGTAGCTTGTTCGAGACTGTTACAAGTCTACGTGGTGTACAAGCCAGCAGTGGTCTGTGGTTGTAATATTAATGGGGTTGGTGTCTTTTATATAGTTGAAATAAATTTTACCGAAAAAAATACACTTTCCTTTAGCAGCAGTTTTATGAGTCTCAAAGCCAAGAACACTCCAATGTTTCTACACCAAGTTACACAATAGACCGCTCCAGATAAAAGAAAAATCTGGTCTACTCCCAAGATGTAGGGGTGATCAGGTTAAAGGCTTTTTCAGGTTTTTTTATTGTCCGTGATGTGTAGAGGAATGGTCTGCTCAATCAGCTGTCTACAATTGATCCTAAAGGAACATGGAGACTGCCTGTATTCAACTTTGTCATGGCAGACGTGCAAAGTCTTGGTATTGGTACCGTACTTGTAGCCTTGCCTGGGACCAATAATCTCATTTACATGAAATACACATTATTTTCTGGAATTTTCTGTTTATTGTCCTGTGACTCATATCATGCATCTTTAGAAAAATATATTCCTGCCGAAATTAGATTATTTTGGTATAAACTATTTGGTAAGTTTAAATGTAAACACAGTTTTTCCTTTTTACTTGATCATTTAAATGTGATGCTAATTAAGTGTGAATACACTGTAAATGTCTATATTGTGTACCGTAGGGTGAACGTTTAATTGACTTTTAAATTCTGGTTCCTTGCCAGTAATCAAATGCTGCTGCAGCCTTGTTTTTCACAAGGCAAGAGAAAGTGTAGTGCATTAATTTCAAGAGTGATTATGTTAGGTATCTGAGTGTCATCTACATTTTGTGGAAGTATGCAATAATTGCAATTAAAAAATGCACATGCAAAATAAACTAAACGGAAACATCTTCTAAAGGGGTCTGTACATGTAAACATCACAATTTAAAGGGGGCTGTACATGTAAACATCACAATTTAAAGAGAAAAAAATATATGACGTTATAAATTTCTAAATCTCCTTAAACTGAAGGATGGAAAACAAATGGTGTTGATTAGTACTTTTGTTATAAAACCATTACAAGTTGTCCTCCTTACAAAAATACATAGGTAGACAGTCCATATCTAAATACGATAATGTGGACAGTCCATATCTAAATTCGATAATGTAGACAGTCCATATCTAAATACGATAATGTAGACAGTCCGTATCTAAATATGATAATGTAGACAGTCCATATCTAAATACGATAATGTAGACAGTCCGTATCTAAATATGATAATGTAGACAGTCCATATCTAAATACGATAATGTAGACAGTCCTTATCTAAATACGATAATGTAGACAGTCCGTATCTAAATGCGATAATGTAGACAGTCCGTATCTAAATACGATAATGTAGACAATCCATATCTCAATACGATAATGTAGACAGTCCATATCTAAATACAATAATGTAGACAGTCCATATCTAAATACGATAATGACCTTTACCTTACATATATATGTAGACAGTCCATATCTAAATACGATAATGACCTTTACCTTACATATATATGTAGACAGTCCATATCTAAATACAACAATGACATTTATCTTATACATATATAGACAGTCCATATCTAAATACGATAATGACCTTTACCTTACATATGTAGACAGTCCGTATCTAAATACGATAATATAGACAGTCCATATCGATTAGATAATGACCTTTACCTTACATATGTAGACAGTCTATATTTAAATATGATAATGTAGACAGTCCATATCTAAATACGATAATGACCTTTACCTTAGGTATGTAAGAACGTTATTTCAATACTGTATAATTGTACAATTGAGATTTAGGTCGATAATAATTTCTATAGAGAGCCATAAAAGAATTAGGAATTGTTAAAAAAAAAAAAAGCTTCAACTCCAGGTCATTAAAACAATTATTTTGAATGTTGACATTTAATCTGACATTCAAAGTATTGCAGATATATGTACAATTTACCTATGTCTACACTAGTGATTTCATGACGCATGTTCAATTTTATTGTGTACCTTTATAGCTACACATACATGTACAGTATTTAGGTAAACTGACCTTGTACATATGTAGCCGTTGATTTTGTTGGATCGGGACACTTTCATTGAAAGCTTTTCTGTTACATTTCCAAAATACTCGATATCAATTGTCAGTCCCAAACCTGTTGATAGAACTATATAAAGTACTGTGGTAAGATAACTGCCCCATAGTAGGTCATTTATACTTTTAGGTATTAACGGAATATATATAAAAACATTAAGCTTTCAAAGGAACCATTTTCTAAATATGAACTGTTTTAGATTTGTATTAAAATCAAGTTTGAAGTTTGTAGGATCTCACACACTACTACAATGGCCTGGGATATCTACTGATTCGTGGGAACTAGGGTTGTTCCTGTGATTTTACATTGAAATGTTTTAACAGGGATTTTCTAGACAAAACACTAAACAGTCGTGACATTGACGTGCACGATTAAATTGGGTGGCCATGGAAGACTTTGTGAAATCTTGAAGAAATTGATCTAAAGCCGCCAATCGTCGATGGCTCCGACTCATCCCGTATAGGTTTACTGATGGCTTTCCTGGGATAATTATATAGAATTATCAGGCGGTAAGGTTTACGTTTAAACCTTACTGTAAGATGCCAGTCATAATAACCCAAACTCGATAGGAAATCTTTTATTGATAGCTGTCCTTGATAAAACACTTCAAAATCTAGAAACTAGAAAATGTTTTAACAGTTTTATTTTTAAGAAATTTTACAATGAGCACAATGAAATATATGGTGGTCTTAAGTCTGGAGTTTAAAAGATGAGTCTAGATCTCCAGCAGATCTAAACCAGCATTCTGACTCTGGCTCGTCTATATATAGTGTTTACTGACATCTTGTACTTCCGTGGGTAATAATATAGAATTTCAAGACGAAGTTTTAAGGTAAATCTTAATACCCAAACTCTGTAGGACTGTTTATCACCCTGAATATAGAATCCCTTCATCTCTCTTCTCATCCTCTATCGCTCTCAAGGGTTTAGTAATTGTGTGTCTGTCGGTCAGATAAAAAGAACGTTACCTTCGTTTGGATTTTTTTTTTATAAAGTATTAAATAAAATAATTAAAATGGGTTTTTATAACCTTAAAAAAATAGCTGAAAATTTACATTTTCTATGAGTGCAAAAAAACAAACTTATATGAAATGTTACTTTTTTATCTAAATTTGTCTTTGATGTAACATGATCTAGAAACTGGAAGTTTTAGATTTAATTTGATTTGTGTTTTATGACATCATGCTTCATTGATATAATGATTTAATACATGTATGTTGATTGATACTACTGATTGAGTGAGCATGTGATAAAGTTATAACATAGGGGGGAATTGAACTGACAGCATTCCCTGTATAATGTTTTCACGAATAGCAGCACTGATAAGATCCAGTTCTATATGATGGGTGAAATTAATTTGTTTATTATACAAAAATATATCACAATAATCAATCAATTTCTATGGAAATGGTATAGATTATTTTCATACGTAATTATACGATAATATTATTTAATGAATTAACTAGCATTGATTTATGTGTCATTTTGCCGTTAGTGTATAGAAGTGAGCCTGTTACAGCGTGTGGGATCTGTATTCACCGATGTTGGTCATTACTACGGTGTTGATAGGTCGGTTAGATTTGTGTGATGGAAATTTGGATATCAAGATAACTGCAAAGGGTATTGATCGGTATAATATAGCCCTACACAACGTATGTTTTAGAAATAATACAGGTATAACACCTGTATTACGATCGCGCGATCATGACAGTAATATATCAAATAGTTCTGTGGTTATGATATTGAGATATGATCATGACAATATATATACGTAACATCTTAAAATGTTGATGAGTCTAATTACTGATAATGAGAGATACTGTATATACTCTTGGAGTAGGTTTACAAGATGTGAGCAAGTCCCACAGGAAACCACGCAAATAGCTGTGTTCCAAAAATCAGTGATAACTGCAATAGTTCTGTTGTTATGACAACTATAATGTGACCATGAAAGTAATAAATGCAATAGCTCTAAAACAACTATAATGTGACCATGAAAGTAATAAATGCAATAGCTCTATAATAACTATAATGTGACAGTAATAAATGCAAAAGCTCTATAGCAACTATAATGTGACCATGAAAGTAATAAATGCAATACAATAGCTCTATAACATCTATAATGTGACCATGAAAGTAATAAATGCAATAGCTCTATAACAACTATAATGTGACCATGAAATTGATAAATGCAATAGCTCTATTACAACTATAATGTGACCATGAAAGTAATAAATACAATAGCTTCATAACAAATATAATGTGACCATGAAAGCAATAAATGCAATAGCTCTATAACAACTATAATGTGACCATGAAAGTAATAAATGCAATAGCTCTATAACAACTATAATGTGACCATGA
>NW_018405252.1:221052-300076 GCF_002113885.1 Mizuhopecten yessoensis
GTGACCATGAGAGTAATAAATACAATAGCTCTATAACAACTATAATGTGACCATGAGAGTAATAAATACAATAGCCTTATAACAACTACAAAGTGACCATGAGAGTAATAAATGCAATAGCTCTATAACAACTACAAAGTGACCATGAGAGTAATAAATGCAATAGTTCTATAACAACTATAATGTGACCATGAAAGTAATAAGTGCAATAGCTCTATAACAACTATAATGTGCCCATGAAAGTAATAAATGCAATAGCTCTATAGCAACTACAAAGTGACCATGAGAGTAATAAATGCAATAGTTCTATAACAACTATAATGTGACCATGAAAGTGATAAATGCAATAGCTCTATAACAACTATAATGTGGCCATGAAAGTAATAAATGCAATAGCTCTATAGCAACTACAAAGTGACCATGAGAGTAATAAATGCAATAGTTCTATAACAACTATAATGTGACCATGAAAGTAATAAATGCAATAGCTGTATAACAACTACAAAGTGACCATGAGAGTAATAAATGCAATAGTTCTATAACAACTATAATGTGACCATGAGAGTAATAAATGCAATAGTTCTATAACAACTATAATGTGACCATGAAAGTAATAAATACAATAGCTTCATAACAAATATAATGTGACCAGAAAAGCAATAAATGCAATAGCTCTATAACAACTATAATGTGGCCATGAAAGTAATAAATGCAATAGCTCTATAGCAACTACAAAGTGACCATGAGAGTAATAAATGCAATAGTTCTATAACAACTATAATGTGACCATGAAAGTATAAATGCAATAGCTCTATAACAACTATAATGGGACCATGAAAGTAATAAATGCAATAGCTCTATAGCAACTACAAAGTGACCATGAGAGTAATAAATGCAATAGTTCTATAACAACTATAATGTGACCATGAGAGTAATAAATGCAATAGTTCTATAACAACTATAATGTGACCATGAAAGTATAAATGCAATAGCTCTATAACAACTATAATGTGACCATAAAAGTAATAAATGCAAGAGCTCTATAACAACTATAATGTGACCAAGAAAGTAATAAATGGAATAGCTCTATAACAACTATAATGTGACCATGAAAGTGATAAATACAATAGCTCTATAACAACTATAATGTGACCATGAGAGTAATAAATACAATAGCCTTATAACAACTACAAAGTGACCATGAGAGTAATAAATGCAATAGTTCTATAACAACTATAATGTGACCATGAGAGTAATAAATGCAATAGTTCTATAACAACTATAATGTGACCATGAAAGTATAAATGCAATAGCTCTATAACAACTATAATGTGACCATAAAAGTAATAAATGCAAGAGCTCTATAACAACTATAATGTGACCAAGAAAGTAATAAATGGAATAGCTCTATAACAACTATAATGTGACCATGAGAGTAATAAATGCAATAGTTCTATAACAACTATAATGTGACCATGAAAGTAATAAATACAATAGCTCTATAACAACTATAATGTGACCATGAAAGTAATAACTGCAATAGCTCTATAACAACTATAATGTGACCATAAAAGTAATAAATGCAAGAGCTCCAAAACAACTACAAAGTGACCATGAGAGTAATAAATGCAAGAGCTCTATAACAACTATAATGTGACCAAGAAAGTAATAAATGGAATAGCTCTATAACAACTATAATGTGACCATGAGAGTAATAAATGCAATAGTTCTATAACAACTATAATGTGACCATGAAAGTAATAAGTGCAATAGCTCTATAACAACTATAATGTGGCCATGAAAGTAATAAATGCAATAGCTCTATAGCAACTACAAAGTGACCATGAGAGTAATAAATGCAATAGTTCTATAACAACTATAATGTGACCATGAAAGTAATAAATACAATAGCTCTATAACAACTATAATGTGACCAAGAAAGTAATAAATGGAATAGCTCTATAACAACTATAATGTGACCATGAAAGTAATAAGTGCAATAGCTCTATAACAACTATAATGTGACCGTGAAAGTAATAAATGCAATAGCTCTATAACAACTATAATGTGACAGTAATAAATTCTAAGTTCTTCTGTAGTTAATACATCTGTAATGTGATTGTGACAAAAATAAATGCAAAAGCTCTATTGATCTGTAGTTATGACAACTGCACTGTGATAGCTCCGTAGTTATGACAACTGTACTGTGATAGCTCTGTAGTTATGACAACTGTACTGTGATAACTCTGTTATATGACAACTGTACTGTGATAGCTCTGTAGTTATGACAACTACTGTGATAGCTCTGTAGTTATGACAACTGTACTGTGATAGCTATGTAGTTATGACAACTCTACTGTGATAGCTCTGTAGTTATGACAACTATACTGTGATAGCTATGTAGTTATGACAACTGTTCTGTGATAGCTCTGTAGTTATGACAGCTGTACTGTGATAGCTCTGTAGTTATGCTACCTACATGACTTCTAATTAACTATTAGCTATTGTATATGTATTGTGATCTGTTGTTACATATATAGGTTATGCTATCTACATGACTTAGTTAGTGTACACACTGTATCATTACTGATGCAATCACTACATATGAACATGTACACTGCAGTGTAACAATAAAATAATAGGAGTGTAACTGTTGTTGTTGTTGGATGCATATGTAGGAAGTAAAACCTATTGCATCAGACAGGAAGAGAATTAAAAAAGATTATACATGGATACAATTGATTATACATGTATACACAATCTGACGGAAATCTTTGTATAATCAAGTAATTAAGAACAGGATTTTCTAATCTACAGTAAAACATTAACACAGTCCGCCCGTTGCAATGTATTCAGAAGGCAAATGTTGTTGTGAGACTATATATATAACAACATTTGCTATATTGTAACGTCATCAATCTCTATTGTAAGGTCATACATTTCGTTGTTGTATGGATTTAATTTTCGAAATAACTTAATAAAGCCTAACTACTCCATCAGAATGTAAATATGAATAATGAATATCTTTGCAAATATTGTTGATATAACACACATTTCTATTGCTGACCATCTTACAGAAATCACTGCCAGCTAGGCTTTATTAAGTGTGTCATCAATAGCAATGTGTGTTATAGGACCATAACAACATTTGCTAAACCATTCATTGCCTAATTGAATTGATACCTAGTATATTCTGTAGTTGACATGATATATATTGTCTAAAGAAAAAAACTTTTTGGGAGAGGACACTACATACTGGAACCCTGATTTGATCACATCAATAATGACAGTTAATCAAAGGCCATTGTACACATGTTTAATTATAACCAGGTATACCATTCTCTAAAACACAGTCTAAAACACAGTTGTCAAAGATTTGATGATTTACCGAGGTATTACAATCTTGTTTGTTTTAGTACAGGACAATGAGATAAAGAGACTCAAAGATTTGATGATTTACCGAGGTATTACAATCTTGTTTGTTTCAGTACGGATCAATGAGATAAAGAGACTCAAAGATTTGATGATTTACCGAGGTATTACAATCTTGTTTGTTTCAGTACAGGACAATGAGATGAAGAGACTCAAAGATTTGATGATTTACCGAGGTATTACTATCTTGTTTGTTTCAGTACGGATCAATGAGATAAAGAGACTCGAAGATTTGATGATTTACCGAGGTATTACAATCTTGTTTGTTTTAGTACAGGACAATGAGATGAAGAGACTCAAAGATTTGATGATTTACCGAGGTATTACTATCTTGTTTGTTTCAGTACAGGACAATGAGATAAAGAGACTCAAAGATTTGATGATTTACCGAGGTATTACAATCTTGTTTGTTTTAGTACAGGACAATGAGATAAAGAGACTCAAAGATTTGATGATTTACCGAGGTATTACTATCTTGTTTGTTTCAGTACAGGACAATGAGATAAAGAGACTCAAAGATTTGATGATTTACCGAGGTATTACAATCTTGTTTGTTTTAGTACAGGACAATGAGATAAAGAGACTCAAAGATTTGATGATTTACCGAGGTATTACAATCTTGTTTGTTTCAGTACAGGACAATGAGATAAAGAGACTCAAAGATTTGATGATTTACCGAGGTATTACAATCTTGTTTGTTTTAGTACAGGACAATGAGATAAAGAGACTCAAAGATTTGATGATTTACCGAGGTATTACAATCTTGTTTGTTTCAGTACAGGACAATGAGATAAAGAGACTCAAAGATTTGATGATTTACCGAGGTATTACAATCTTGTTTGTTTTAGTACAGGACAATGAGATAAAGAGACTCAAAGATTTGATGATTTACCGAGGTATTACAATCTTGTTTGTTTCAGTACAGGACAATGAGATGAAGAGACTCAAAGATTTGATTATTAACCGAGGTTTTACAATCTTATTTATTTCAGTACGAGACAATGAGATGAAGAGACTCAAAGATGCTTTTAAGAGGGTGTCAAGTTTTGGAGGGATGATGACGGAGACCATGTTTACAAGGGAAGTGCTGGGGGACGGCGTACCCGACAATATATCACAGGTAAAAATCTCACAGGTGTATTGATATACTTATACATAATTATATACATAATAATAATGTAACTGACCATAAGGCATTGTAATACCTCTATATATCAATACAGTGTTACAGCCCTAATTAACTGTGTGCCAGGGTTAAGTTTATACCTCACATAGATTGATGTACATGTATCTGGTAACTGGTAGAACATGTAAATATGATCATGTGTACTTGTTTATTTGACAATAAAGCCATGCCTGGTAATAAGCCCACCCATATCAATGGCAGTTCACTACAAATGCCACCGAATGTTATTTTGTCGTCCTGTAATAAGCCCACCCTCTTACCTCCAAGTTAGAGATTATGTGTCGCCTAGGGCTTATAACAGGATAAATACAGAAAATATGGTGAATGTTATGAATCCGCAACATGTTTATCTGTTGTGTCCTGAAGTGTCAGCGGGTCCCAGTGGTCAGCCACGGCCCAGTTATATCTCTGATAAGATAATGACCTAGCCCTAATGACCATGCCATGTAATGTTTTTACTGGACTGGATTATTTGGATAATTTTGAAATTACTCTATTTATTGAATTAATTTGAACTTATCTGTAAAATTCTGCTATAACGTATTTGAGGAGTTTTTGTACAGAACAGTAACATGCCACCTGTCATGTGATGCTGTCATGTGATGCTGCCATGTCAATGTCCCTGTAGCTGGAGCTCTCTAGCCAGTTCTCACTTGAGTCGAGCAGTCATGTATCCAGTTCAGCACAGGACAGGTCGACTGTCTGGCTTTGGTCACACTGACCGGCTAGGGATTACCCGCTTTGATATATATAGCATCAAAAATGGTCATGTGGTGACCGAACTGCTCAGGGGGAATATATGTCTATATAGTGCTGTACTGGGTCGGTATATACTTAGCCACCCACATTCTCTACCATCCAGTTACAGCAGTGAAGTAATAGGCCTAATCAAATAGCACTGTCATAATTTGATGAAGCTATTTATTGATCTCGCCGGGGAGTGCCACATTAGTTCGCTAGTGATAACAATTTGCTGTAGTTGGGAATCTCAGTGAAATTGAACCAAATGTTTCCTGTTATGAAAAGCCTCATGTTTATTTTACTCGTTTGTCAATGCTATCTGTTTCGTGTGTTGCGCAGTTACATTGTTCCTGTATCCATTTCTTGCATTCTGTCAATATCTGTCCGGGATCTTTCTTGAAAATTAACTTGGTTACAATGTAGTGTTACATAACAATGCCACAAGGGCTTATCAGCTGGTTGACCTTGACATTTGTATTGGAGCCCCGGAAGGCTGAGAGCTTTTGGACTTTCAGCTCTTTCAATGGCTACCATCTTGATTCCTATTGATTGGAAATTTATTTTACATGGAGGAGCTTTCAAATTTGTGAAGATAAATGTCTGGTTCTGCATTAACTCTGTAATTCTGGAATCTACACAGATACCAGGGCAACATGGTGCAGGTTTATATGTAACCTGTCAGATCTTAGTCCGTTAAATTCCTCCAAGGTCAAAGTTACGTATCAGCTCAATAAATCTTAAATCACTGTGGTAATATTCAGAAATCTAATCAGGATATATAGTTCCCATATTTAGTGCAGGTGCCCTCTGACCTTACTGGGATTGGTTCTCCATATAACGGCATTATACATTGTAACTCACCCCAATCACCCTAATTTCATTCTGTTGGAAAAAAGCATACTATAGTGAGATGGGAATTTTGTTTTTAAATCACGTAAATATCTAGATAGATGATTTGTTACCAAAACACATTTTTTATGAAATGACAATTTGTGTAATGCACCAGACTGTTTTATTGAGTTTAAATCACACTCCAATGAAGCAGAGAAATGCAGTTGTAATTGTGTGCCCATGGTTTTGTCTACAGCTATTAATAAATACTCCTAACAATGAATATATTCATTGTAGCAATACCAGAAAGTACAGATTGGCAAATAACACTGGAGAAAATCATTTTACAGAGCATTAAATATACAGCTCTTTGTAAACTATTCCATCATTCATCCTCTCAGTGAGTCTATTCTTCTGACTTGTTATGTCCCATTCTTTGAAGAGTAAAATATTTGTCAAGTCTTACAGCTAATTTACTAAAAGCTGAAGTATTTATCTGTCTTACAGCTATTGTACTGGAAACTAAAGTGCTTGTATGTCTGTTATTCTGACTGTCTTACAGCTATTGTAGTCTGTAAACTGAAATGCTTGTCCGTCTGTCTTACAGCTGCTGTACAAGGGGTTCGGAGGGACATCTAAGGGCGTGTCCTTCAAGGACCTGCTGACCGGATTAATCATCATCACTAAAGGGTCAAAAGAGGACAAAATCAAATGTATGTATTCCAATGCAAGGTCTCACTCATAGAAATATTGACCGCAAATCTGTGTCAGGGTAACTGCTAATATTCCCATCGGTATTGATGGTAAGCTGACTGTTATTATTATAACTGAATCGGCAGAAACACCAAAGTAAAAGTCACTTGTCAGGCCAATCAATCTTTACACTTCGAGTCTATCAAACTTATGATACAGATAAACCTGACCAACATCAACAGAAAAAGGTAATTTGGTCCAATGACCAGTGAAACAATGTCATGGTCATGATCAAAGGCTGATAACTTCATGTTGGACATCACAGAAATTAACCCTTATACCAAAGAATCTGCATAACTTATATTAAGAATATAGTCATCGGTATAAGACATTTGAATGCATGTGTTCTATGAATGAAAAAATAAAAATAGAATCCATCAAAGAAGCTGTCATTTCAAAGTTGATTTTGTGAGAGGAAGAGTCAGTGGAAGAGTTTAAAGTCTGGTGATGATAAATATGGGTTTTACTTACAGAAAAATTATGGTGATACATAGTTCCTGTCCTTGTGTGACAATTGCAAGGATGCATAGTTGTATAAGGTCAAAAATGTTCAAGTATGGCATCTGTATGAAAGAGCTATTGGAAATTCTGACCAATAACAAACAGAACACATATACAACCTCCAGTACACACATACACACTTGTACACTCATATTTATCATGGAGGTATGAAGGGGATTAATATCAAGATGCACTTGAGTTAGAGTGCTTTCACTCTCGATCTCCTGATCATGTTGTATATGAATATTGCTCATCTGTTCAGTGTTTTAAAGTAATTTGCTTGAGATTTGTTAGGGTGCTTTACAAATGTTGTATTATATATGGATTGAATCAAGATTTTTCCTGAGTAAAATAATTTATGATAGGGTGAATTAACCAATTACAGAACTTGGGGAAAAGAATTTGGAATTACAACAATTTGTACATGACAAACTTAAGATTTTTTTTATTGATTATTGAAATCGATTATTGATGATATTAAACTAAAAAGGTGCAGATTTTCTAAGCCTTCCGATATAAGTCATGATGATAAGCTATACATTTTATGGAGTATAATCATGGTATCTACATGTTTGTTTGCAGTGATATTCGGTATGTATGCTGACGAGTCCTACACATATGTACAGAAAGATGATATGGACAGACGGATACTGGAGACAGAAGGACAAGTATCAACAGCTTTATCAGATCTATTCCTCGAGGTAAGCACCCCACCTGGTTATTCTAAGCCCCTATAAGACCTCTTCCATGAGGTAAACACCTCTCCTGGTTATTCTTAGCCCCTAAAAGACCTGTTCCATGAGGTAAGCACCTCTCCTGGCTATTCTAAGCACCTATAAGACCTCTTACATGAGGTAAGCACCTCTCCTGGTTATTCTAAGCCCCTATAAGACCACTTCCTCGAGGTAAACACCTCTCCTGGTTATTCTTAGCCCCTATAAGACCTCTTCCATGAGGTAAACATCTCTCCTTGTTATTCTAAGCCCCTATAAGACCTGTTCCATGAGGTAAACACCTCTCCTGGTTATTCTTAGCCCTATAAGACCTCTTCCTCGAGGTAAACACCTCTCCTGGTTATTCTTAGCCCCTATAAGACCTCTTCAATGAGGTAAGCACCTCTCCTGGTTATTCTTAGCCCCTATAAGACCTCTTCCATGAGGTAAACACCTCTTCTGGTTATTCTAGGCCCCTATAAGACGTCTTCCATGAGGTAAACACCTCTCCTGGTTATTCTTAGCCCCTATAAGACCTCTTCTGTGAGGTAATTATAAGCACCTCTCCTGGTTATTCTAAGCCACTTACAATGTATAATCAAATCTCTTTCTTGAAGTAACCACCTCTCCTGGTTATTCTAAGCCCCTATAAGACCTCTTCCATGAGGTAAACACCTCTCCTGGTTATTCTTAGCCCCTTTAAGACCTCTTCCATGAGGTAAGCACCTCTCCTGGTTATTCTAAGCCCCTTTAAGACCTCTTCCATGAGGTAAACACCTCTCCTGGTTATTCTTAGCCCCTTTAAGACCTCTTCCATGAGGTAACCACCTCTCCTGGTTATTCTAAGCCCCTATAAGACCTCTTCCATGAGGTAAACACCTCTCCTGGTTATTCTTAGCCCCTTTAAGACCTCTTCCATGAGGTAAGCACCTCTCCTGGTTATTCTAAGCCCCTTTAAGACCTCTTCCATGAGGTAAACACCTCTCCTGGTTATTCTTAGCCCCTTTAAGACCTCTTCCATGAGGTAAACACCTCTCCTGGTTATTCTAAGCCCCTTTAAGACCTCTTCCATGAGGTAAACACCTCTCCTGGTTATTCTAAGCCCCTTTAAGACCTCTTCCATGAGGTAAACACCTCTCCTGGTTATTCTTAGCCCCTTTAAGACCTCTTCCATGAGGTAAACACCTCTCCTGGTTATTCTAAGCCCCTATAAGACCTCTTCCATGAGGTAAACACCTCTCCTGGTTATTCTTAGCCCCTTTAAGACCTCTTCCATGAGGTAAGCACCTCTCCTGGTTATTCTAAGCCCCTTTAAGACCTCTTCCATGAGGTAAACACCTCTCCTGGTTATTCTAAGCCCCTAAAAGACCTGTTCCATGAGGTAAGCACCTCTCCTGGTTATTCTAGGCCCCTATAAGACCTCTTCCATGAGGTAAACACCTCTCCTGGTTATTCTAAGCCCCTATTAGACCTGTTCCATGAGGTAAACACCTCTTCTGGTTATTCTAGGCCCCTATAAGACCTCTTCCATGAGGTTAACACCTCTCCTGGTTATTCCAAGCCCCCTATAAGACCTCTTCTGTGAGGTAATTATAAGCACCTCTCCTGGTTATTCTAAGCCACTTACAATGTATAATCAAATCTCTTTCTTGAAGTAACCACCTCTGCTGGTTGTTTTAAGCCCCCTGTAAGACTTCTTCCATGGTTATGTTAACCCCCCTATCAGACCTGTTCCATGAGGTAAGCACCTCCCCTGGTTATTCTGAGCACCCAAGAAGACCTCTTCCTTGAGGTAAGCACCTCTGCTGGTTTTTCTAAGTCCCTTATAATCACTAACTCTTTTTTTAAGTTAGCCACTTCTGTTGGTTGTTCTAAGCTCTCCAATTTTTCCCTGAGGTAAGCATCACTGTTGCTTGTTCTAAGCTCCCAAACCTTTTCCCGCAGGTAAGCATCACTGTTGCTTGTTCTAAGCTCCCCAACCTTTTCCCGGAGGTAAGCATCACTGTTGGTTGTTCTAACCTGTCTGATGTCTTCTTTTGCCTGTTTGTATTAAGTCCCTTATCAGATTTCTTCCTTGAGGTAAGCTCCTCTACTGGTTGTTTTAAGCCTAATCCATCTGAAGACAAGTTAGCAAATATATTTTAGAAGCAATAGAATGGTTTTGTTATACCAGTCCGTTCCGTCTTGGTTTATAAGGATGTAAATACATTGTTTATACAAATCGTTACAGGATACATGTTCCGTGTTTTTTGTTTTTGTTTTTTTTCTTAAGTTAAGTTAGCTGTCAAAAATTAGAACTGGCATGGATGGCATCGTCCTCCACACAAGTAAAACCTGATGGTGACAATTGTGCTGTTTTCTGACGTATACTTATTTAAAAATGACAGTGGTGTTAGCTTGGGGGTAGTTTTGGTGTAATGATGTTTGCTTGCTAATGAAGTCTTTTAACACAGATTCCAAACTCAAGGGAAATTTACTGAATAACATCAAACACTGAAATGTCAGATCCAATGTTACAGTAAAATAGACCTAGCATCCATATAACTGAGTTCTACAACAGCTCCCGTATTTTAGGATCGGTGGTTAAGATTTTTATAAAACAGTTTTGCTTGCATGGTTATAGCAAATGTTAATTATGAAAAGAAATTGAAACGAAAAAAGCATACCAACAAGGGGACAAGAGAGAGTCTGTGGCATTGTTGTAAAGTCTACAGAATTAATTCTGTTACATGTGTTCTTTGTAATTCACCAGAACTATGAAATACTATAGCCATTTGTCATGTGACTAGAAAGCACCAATGAGAGGAAAGTCTTGTACCAATCCTAGAAGTATTGATTATCCTGACCCCATTATATTTACCAGCACTCATGGTTTTACTAGTGATACAATATAACCCCTTGCTAAGCTCAACCCCTTTGTTTAACAGATTATATATTTTTAAAGACCATATACAAGTACTTACAGTAAAAATGAAAGGCATAGTAAACTTTTACCCTGTTTCTAAGGATTCAAACATGATCGGCGAACTGGGAATCTGGGAGTCGCAGAGTTGTTTCCTGAAGGAAGAACACTTCTCTCTTTCCACGGCCTTCCCTGTGGTGACAGGGAGTTAGAATCTGGGTTGTGGTGGTGTTGGAGGGCAAACACATTCAAAAAGGGGGTGCAGTGTGGCAGATTTTAATTTTACATAGGATTATGTAATTTCCCTTTAGCTCAGTGTTAGAGCATCCAACTAGGAAGTCTGGGATACCTCTGTGGAAGCACATGTTCACTACTCTCTTTCCTGTTTCACATCAATCTTACATTGCATGTTCAGACAAACTTGTATTAAGAAACCATCAATGTGAAGTCAAAATATGGTCTTTTAACACAGGTAGTCTCTTAAGACAGGTTCAGTTAACACATGCAGGTAATCTCTTAATACAGGGTCAGTTAACACTGGTAGTCTCTTAATACAGGGTCAGTTAACACATGTAGTCTCTTAAGACAGGTTCAGTTAACACTGGTAGTCTCTTAATACAGGGTCAGTTGACACAGGTAGTCCCTTAATACAGGTTCAGTTAACACATGTAGTCTCTTAATATATGTAGTCTCTTAACACAGAGAGTCTCTTAACACAGGTAGTCTCTTAACAAAGGTAGTCTCTTAACACAGATAGTCTCTTAACACAGGTAGTCTCTTAACAAAGGTAGTCTATTAACACAGATAGTCTCTTAACACAGATAGTCTCTTAACACAGATAGTCTCTTAACACAGGTAGTCTCTTAACACAGGTAGTCTCTTAACACAGGTAGTCTCTTAACACAGATAGTCTCTTAACACAGATAGTCTCTTAACACAGATAGTCTCTTAACACAGGTAGTCTCTTAACACAGGTAGTCTCTTAACACAGGTAGTCTCTTATCACAGAGAGTCTCTTAACACAGATAGTCTCTTAACACAGATAGTCTCTTAACACAGGTAGTCTCTTAACACAGATAGTCTCTTAACAAAGAGAGTCTCTTAACACAGAGTCTCTTAACACAGAGAGTCTCTTAACACAGGTAGTCTCTTAACACAGGTAGTCTCTTAACACAGGTAGTCTCTTCACACAGGTAGTCTCTTAACACAGGTAGTCTCTTAACACAGGTAGTTTCTTAATACAGGTTCAGTTAACAAAGAAATCAATACTTTGGCAATGCAAAAACGGTCTCTTAACATAGTTGGTCTCTTAATTAATGGAGGGGATCACATGACCAGGTTTGACTGTACATATGCAGACATGCATCTTTAACTGCAGTTTGTACACTCATTCTTTGGAACATAATTCTACGATATTAATGATACTCATGAATCCATAAATTCATGTTCTGGAGCCAAGTGAGTTTCAGTAGGAAAGATAGTCACATTCCTTTTGAAAAACTTCATTTTCAATCTTGCAGTATTGTTTCAATATAATTTCACATATAAATTACCAGGATTGTTTTTTTAATTGAACATTTTCTCTGGTAAGCAAAATGTGTGGATTTACAAAGTTTGATGATAGTTGAACTCCAGATGTTACCATCACAGGTAAACTCTTATTAGAACAGGTAAACACTGGTTAGTACAGGTAAACTCCTGTTAGGAGAGATAAACACTGGTAAGGACAAGTTAACTCTTGTTAGGATAGGTAAACTCCTGTTAGGACAGATAAACACCGATAAGGACAGGTAAACACTGGTTAGTACAGGTAAACTCTTGTTAGGATAGATAAAATCTGGTTAGGACTGATAAACTCTGGTTAGGTTGTAGGTCAACTCTGGTAAGGTTCCAGTTAACTCTGACATCACAGGTTAACTTTGGTTAGGATGTACATGTAGGTAAAATTTGGATAGGACAGGTAAACTCTGGTTAGGACCCAGTTAACTCAGGCATCACAGGTAAAGTCTGGTTTGGACCAGGGCCTACATGTACCTTACCATCCCCTTGATTTTGGATGGGTACAATATAGTGTTCATTCATATGTATAAACCTATGTATGTCAGTTTGTGTATCTTCCCTTTTGTAATCCATCTAGCAACTTCATTTCAGAATTTCAAGGTGCCAGGGTCAAGTTAACTGTTACTATATAAAGAAACTTTGTGTGATACCTTGAACAAAATGATGTAATGATTGCAGAAAACAGCTGGATAGCCTATTTAAACTTTCAAAAACTAAGAAATCAAGTGCAGTTGGGAAGTCTGTAACATGATATGCTTGTGTGTAATACGATATATGGTATGAGATGATCTAGTTGCTCCTATAGAACTTGTCATACACTGTGTTTGTCATTGGGTGATACAGCCAATCAACACTAATGTGTCTGTCACCAGATCCTACGGAGTTCTAACAGACGATGTGCTGTTTGTTTTTATCTCTATGTATCTAGCTATCCTGCTAGGTTATAATTAGATTTGTAGCATATTTTTGTCTAATTTCAGTGAAAAATTTCCAAAAAAAGAATTGTGATAACAAGGAATAAATTGGAAAATAAAGAATCATATAAAGTAGAATAAATACATGTTGTCAACAGTTTTTTATGGTTTTAACCTAGAGTGATTTAGAAGGGCATTTTGTATGTGTTTTTTAAAGCAATTCAGAAGGTCATTCTTTTATATATTTATATTGTTATTTAGAAAGGCACATAATTTGTTTGTATTTGTTAAGTAATTTGGAAGGGGACCTTGTATATATTTGAAGTGAGTTAGAAGGGATTTGCAGTGGTTTAGAAGGGCACTTTGTGTTTGTGGTAATTAGACCAACTACGGTATATATACAAATGTATGCATGCGCATTGAATTATAGCTGAAGGCTACAATTAGAGAATGTGGGTAGTGTTTGTGTGAATTATTGAAATAATTAGCTTATTACACGCAGAATTCCATGTTGCCAACATTGTTTTCTATATTAAATTTTGAAGAATTTTTTTTGTTGATATTATCTTGTTTCTGATTAAACACGATATGAAAACAGGATATACTCCAAACCCATGGAATATGTCACAGACATAAACCACACGGAACTCTCGGGTGTTGGGAGGGCGGTTTTATTATCTAATTGCTATGATGCCTTAGGGACTTGCTTCAGAGTGTGTTTGAATTGGGTCTCTACGGCATAACAGATGATAATTTGCCTAAAACCTTTGTACAGGATTGGTTGTTAAATTCATGTTAAAAATATTATTTAAAAAAATAGTAATGAATATCCAACTGGCCTTTGTTTAGTTTCCTATACAAACCTATAACATTAAATTAGATATGGACAAGCAATCATTTTATCAGGGGCTGCTCCAAGGTGATGACGACCGAGTTGTTTTGAACCATCACACTTTGGGAAGTCAAGTGTGGAGAGTTCATTGAGTTGACATTAAGATAACTTAGAGTTTTAAACAACTGCAGGGTGAATTTGATGCCGTATTAATTCAATCTTTAAATGCCAGAAGATGTGGGAATTAATTGTGTCATTTGATTCTTACATTCAAAACTGAATGCTTGGCTGTTTTAAGATTGGATAATAATTCTCATACAGTTTCTACAAAATAGGAATTTAGTTTTAGATGTGAACATGAGATAATGGCTTCCCTGCTGATGTTTAAATACATTTAAAGATGGCGACAGGCTTCCTATGTTTACATCCATAGTTTTGCTCCAAAGCAATGAAACGTTAACTCTGTGTCTTATCCCATTAAACCATGAGAGATTAACTCACGTTAAATGATATTGGAACTAATATTATACCCTATACATTGTAAAGTGTATCCTATTTTTGCGTCATTATTTTATGCCCCATTATTAAATGGGATGGAGAAACATACATAACTACCCATGTCTGAAATTCTGTCTGTCCATCCCCTTGTATCAAGTTCAAGGTCATTGTTTGTAAGATGTTAAGAATATTTCCCATCGCTCAACTTGCCTCATTATCCTTTAATTTTTATGAATTATTTACAATTGTACAGCGCTCAAATTTTTCTAATATTTAAGGTTGTGGTTGCAAGGTCAATGTCTCTTCCTATAAATAGATACTATTTGTCATCACTCCACTCATTATCATTTGATTTGGTTGAATCTCAGATCATAAAAACCTCCTAAGAGTTGTTTTTCAGAGTCCTGGACCAAACGTTCATGTAGCATTGATCAGGTCTTGCAGACATTGTCTATTTCTGTTTTAAACTTCTGACTTAACACTTCTGTGACATGACTTAACACTTCTGTGACACGACTTAACACTTCTGTGACATGACTTACCCCTTCTGTGACACGACATAACACTTCTGTGACACGACTTAACGCTTCTGTGACATGACTTAACACTTCTGTGGCACGACATAACACTTCTGTGACATGACTTAACTCTTCTATGACATGACTTAACACTTCTGTGACATGACTTAACCCTTCTGTGACGTGACTTAACACTTCTGTGCCACGACATAACACTTCTGTGACATAACTTAACACTCCTGTGACATGACTTAACACTTCTGTGACACTACTTAACACTTCTGTGACATGACTTATCACTTCTTTGACATGACTTAACACTTCTGTGACCCGACATAACACTTCTGTGACATGACTTAACTCTTCTGTGACACGACTTAACACTTCTGTGACATGACCTAACACTTCTGTGACATGACTTAACACTTCTTTCTGTGACATGACTTAACACTTCTGTGACGTCACTTAACACTTCTGTGACACGACATAACAATTCTGTGACATGACTTAACACTTCTGTGACATGACATAACACTTCTGTGACATGACTTAACTCTTCTGTGACATGACTTAACGCTTCTGTTACACGACATAACACTTCTGTGACATGACTTACCCCTTCTGTGACACGACATAACACTTCTGTGACATCTTAACACTTCTGTGACATGACTTAACACTCCTGCGACATAACTTAACACTTCTGTGACACGACATAGCACTTCTGTGACACGACTTAACACTTCTGTGACATGACTTACCACTTCTGTGACACGACTTAACACTCCTGTGACATGACTTAACACTTCTGTGACATGACATAACACTTCTGTGACATGACTTAACTCTTCTGTGACATGACTTAACACTTCTGTGGCACGACATAACACTTCTGTGACATGACTTACCCCTTCTGTGACACGACTTAACACTTCTGTGACGTGACTTAACTCTTCTGTGACGTGACTTAACACTTCTGTGACATGACTTAACTCTTCTATGACATGACTTAACACTTCTGTGACATGACATAACACTTCTGTGACACGACTTAACGCTTCTGTGACATGACTTAACACTTCTGTGGCACGACATAACACTTCTGTGACATGACTTCACTTCTGTGACACGACATAACACTTCTGTGTCACGACTTAACACTTCTGTGACATGACTTACCACTTCTGTGACACGACTTAACACTTCTGTGACATGACTTAGCACTTCTGTGACACGACATAACACTTCTGTGTCACGACTTAACACTTCTGTGACATGACTTATCACTTCTTTGACATGACTTAACACTTCTGTGACCCGACATAACACTTCTGTGACATGACTTAACTCTTCTGTGACACGACTTAACACTTCTGTGACATGACTTAACAATTCTGTGACACGACATAACACTTCTGTGACGTGACTTAACACTTCTGTGATGTGACTTAACACTTCTGTGACATGACTTAACTCTTCTGTGACATGACTTAACGCTTCTGTTACACGACATAACACTTCTGTGACATGACTTAACTCTTCTGTGACATGACTTAACGCTTCTGTTACACGACATAACACTTCTGTGACATGACTTCACTTCTGTGACACGACATAACACTTCTGTGTTATGACTTAACACTTATGTGACACGACATAACACTTCTGTGACATCTTAACACTTCTGTGACATGACTTAACACTCCTCCTAAGAGTTGTTTTTCAGAGTCCTGGACCAAACGTTCATGTAGCATTGATCAGGTCTTGCAGACATTGTCTATTTCTGTTTTAAACTTCTGACTTAACACTTGTGTGACATGACTTAACACTTCTGTGACATAACTTAACACTTCTGTGACATGACTTAACCCTTCTGTGACGTGACTTAACACTTCTGTGACATGAATTAACACTCCTGTGACATAACTTAACACTTCTGTGACATGACTTAACCCTTCTGTGACACGACTTAACCCTTCTGTGACATGACTTAACACTTCTGTGACGTCACTTAACACTTCTGTGACACGACATAACACTTATGTGACACGACTTAACACTTCTGTGACACGACATAACAATTCTGTGACATGACTTAACACTTCTGTGAAATGACTTAACACTTCTGTGACGTGACTTAACACTTCTGTGACGTGACTTAACACTTCTGTGACATGACTTAACACTCCTGTGACATAACTTAACACTTCTGTGACACGACATAACACTTCTGTGACACGACTTAACACTTCTATGACATGACTTAACACTTCTGTGACATGACTTAACACTGCTGTGACATGACTTAACACTTCTGTGACACGACTTAACCCTTCTGTGACATGACTTAACACTCCTGTGACATGACTTAGCACTTCTGTGACACGACATAACACTTCTGTGACACGACTCAACACTTCTGTGACATGACTTAACACTTCTGTGACATGACTTAACACTCCTGTGACATGACTTAACACTTCTGTGACACGACATAACACTCCTGTGACATGACTTAACACTTCTGTGACATGACTTAACACTTCTGTGAAATACACTACAGCACTTCAGCCTACATTTGTTATTTCACAAGACTGCTGTGTACAGTGTACTTCAATTACCTATTGTGTGTGTAAACTGATAATTACCGATTCTGAAGGATTGACTTTCAAAAGGATGGAATGCCCCTCTGATATTTATCTACAGTGAATTGATCAAGTAAATTGATAAAATGATACTTTACACAACAAACTCACAAAGAACAATTTGTATAATTAGTCTCCATAGTTGGTTTGCCTATCACTCTTTTGAGGTGTTGGCTGTTATGCTGGTTGGTCCTTTAGCTTTCATATTGGCTAGTTTGCGAGTGTATTAGTTTATTGAATCAAATATGGTAATTCACTGGATCATTAAATCACCATAAGAACTTGACACAGGATCCGATGTTTTTTGTTGTTTTATTTATGTTTGTGGACGGGCAGCTGCTGTAAAATCAGTTTATTATTCAAACATGAGGATACAGCGTATAATAGTTCTCACTCTTCAGCTTATTACCAAATGCAGTTTCATTTTTTTTAGCAATCGAATCATGTAAGAAATGAAATATACCAGACCCTTGTTGCAGACTTCAATTCATATTTATTCTGAACTGTAAGGAGAACCTATTTTTTTCACATATAACAACCACACACAACCTTACGTAGATATAGACTATATATATATATACAATTTTACAAGGCTTTCGATAATCAAACGATATATTAATATTTCTATATTATTTTAATGAATATATTTGTAGATAAACAAGCCAATATTCCTTTCAGGTAGATATGCTAACGAAGCTTACATTTAAATCCTAAAATTACACAATACATTGGGTGTCAGTCTAACTACATCAGACTTTGATTGGTTTTAGGGTGTTTTTTTGTATTTGTAGGATTTGTAATTGTAAGTCCATACAACTATTTATTATATTTGATTGTCTGCATTTGAACATTTTATTTGAATAATATCAAAACTGTATTTAAATTAGATATTTTTTTTGCGTACTTCAGAGTGACCAGGTCGGCTTCGAACAGTTCCGGTCGTGGTTATATCACCATCCTGACGCCACCATCATTACAAAATGGCTGCTCATGGAGCCAATGACGATATCCCTGTCTAACGACACAGACACACCCACTTTCTACCAGACCCTGGCTGGGGTCACCCACTGTATGTGTGATAAAGATCTGTGTAACAGACTTTATATATTATAAAGCATAATAGTCCAAGCTATATATATTTGCCCCATATAATATTTTAAGTAATTCGTATCCTACGGACATACTTCCATTAGGATTCAGTGTTATATGGGATTTTACCGTCTATATTACTTCTTTGACCCCTATAATAATTATATAATATAACACAGAGTTATCATCCAAACTGTATATAATATACAATACAGAGTATTAGCTATAGAGAATAGTGTTATAGTATAGGCTGTAGGTGTAATATATAATATAGCACGCAGTTATCATCCAAACTGTATATAATATACAATACAGAATATCAGCTATAGGCTGTATGTGTAATATTTAATATAACAAGGAGATATCATCCAAACTGTATATAATATACAATACAGAGTATTAGCTATAGAGAATAGTGTTATAGTATAGGCTGTATGTGTAATATATAATATAGCACGCAGTTATCATCCAAACTGTATATAATATACAATACAGAATATCAGCTATAGGCTGTATGTGTAATATTTAATATAACAAGGAGATATCATCCAAACTGTATATAATATACACTACAGAGTATTAGCTATAGAGAATAGTGTTATAGTATAGGCTAGTCAAGGTCCACTTTTTCCTTATATCCTTTACAATTCCCCTAAATTTATCCACCCACAAGTATCATTCGATATGATGCCGAAATGTACTTGACCAGTGGTTATAATGATGTTTTTATGTGTCTATATCACGTTGTCGTTATTTGTTTACAGTGGAGGAGAGCGACATCAGCGAGTTAGATAAACGCTACTGGGTATTAAAGTCGCAGTCCAAGAGCGGCAAGTTTGACGTTGAGACGTTCAAGGCCCTGGTGTGTCCACCAGTGCCAGAGTCTGTGTGTGAAGGTAAAGATCCACAGGCAAATGTAGGGTTTACAAAATAAGAAATATGGTGATGATTAAATAGTACTTATAGAATTGTTGAAGCTCTCTTCAAATGACTCATGTGTCATGTTTGATTTGTTTATGGATTGTAGAGGACTAACGGTGACAGCTGTTATCAAACCTTAATAACTGACTAAGACTGCTGGCTGTGAACTGAAGTTGACCAGCTACCTATAGCTAGTACCCTTGGTGAAATTAATAGTATTGTAAAAAAACCATAGTCTTTTGCCAAACCAAATTTTCATGTTCTTGGCTTTTAACTGGTACTTACTATAAAGTAGAAATACTTTTTTCTGTTGATGTCAAATTTAAATTCATCTCTTATAACTCAACTGATATGTTTTAAGTCTAAATATGTATTCTGTCTGTGGTTTACAGGTTTGTTTAAGGCATTTGATGAGAATCGTGACAATCATATTGACTTTAAAGAGATGGCATGTGGAATATCAGCGTGTTGTCGTGGACCCAGTACAGAGAGGCAGAAGTGTAAGTTTATAGTGATCCTCAATATTGCACGTCTTCACACCAAGGTGCTTAAATGTAACCAAAGTTCATTGCTCTCAGAGTATTTAAAACCCCTGGTGATCTTGGAGGCATTATTGGAGATCTCCTAGCTGCTTACTTGTATGTGTTTGATTGAATCACAGGGTTTCGGTACAAATGCCTGATATACACATATCCTGTACTGATATGGGTCACAGCACAGATACGTGCTGTGACCCATATCACCATAGCGTTTGTGTATTTCAGACATTTGTAACAAACCCCTGTGATTGAATGCCTTGTTTATGTCGAAGATGTTTACAGTCTTGATGACTTTGACATAATAAGTTTGGACTGTATATTTATAGTAAAATTAAAAAATTAAAATAAAATCATGTGTTTTGTACAGATGATTGAAACCTAATTCTTCAAAATATGGTCATTGAATGTATATAAAAATATGATAAATGTTTAATTGAAATATTTGTGTTCCAGTTTGCTTTAAAGTATTTGATGCCAACCATGACAACAAGCTGAACCACGCTGAACTGAAGAGTATGCTCAATGCTTTACTACTCATCAGGTTTGAGAGCCGCAGTGGGGCCGAGCTAGTAAGTATGGCACCACAGACGTAATGTTAACAGGACAGATAGGTTTACTCTGAGTATCATTGATCAGAGTTACTGCTTAGACACTTTCACACAACAGATTATATATGTCTGAAAGCAAAGCATGAGTTTGTACATGTACATTAATATGACTATAAAATATTCAGAAATGAACACTATTTACGAAGATTTTTTTTATCTTTTAAGTACTTGAAAATAAGGACATGCACTGTATGTAGGGGATATACTGGTAATGTTGTACTGTTTATTCTACAGGAGTCTGACATGTTCCACAAGATGGATCCTCACTCGGTAGCCAGTGAGATTCTAGCCTGTCACGACACAGATAAGGTAGGCATTCAAAGACGTATTTCACGTAAATGTAGCACAGCTAGACTGGCCTGTAAAGATGTCTTGGCTAATACAGCACCCAATTAGAATTAAGACATCATGGTATTGTCCAGTTCAAATTTTATGGTCATGTGAGTGTCCTAGTAGAGTTCAGCTGGTCATGTTAGTGACCAATGATAGTTCGAATGAAGTAAAAGTGTCCAATTACATTTCAATGGTCATTGGAGCATCCAGTTAGATTTCATAAGGTCATAAGTTTATATTATGTTTTAGCCTTTTGTAGTTTGTCGACTTCTTTTATTGAAGTCAGATTTGTGATACTCCTAAACATGACTTGTGCTCCACCTGGAGGGAGCTTTCAGTGAGGTCTGGTTGTCAGTACAGTAACAATGATTATCTGTATAGAACGACTAATTTTATATGTTTATACAATACAACAAGTTAACATGTTTTAATAAACATGTTTTAATAAACATGTTTAAGGGACTCAAGGACACATATGTGTCAAAAAGGGATAACGAAGAACAGGATAAACACCAGGTAAATCTGCACTGTATCTAGTATAACTGGTTTATATGTTATATAATCCCCAATATACCCAGTAATACAATATATATATATATAGAATCATTACCGAAGTATGTAATATAACCCCAATATAAATAATATAATCCCCATTTATAGTCTTAATGAAATATAATATCATCCCTGAAATATATAATATCATCCCTGAAATATATAATATTATCCCTGAAATATATAATACAATCCCCATTTATAGTCCTAATGAAATATAATATCATCCCTGAAATGTATAATATAATCCCCATTTATAGTCTTAATGAAATATAATATCATCCCTGAAATATATAATATAATCCCCATTTATAGTCCTAATGATATATGATATCATCCCTGAAATGTGTAATATAATCCCCATTTATAGTCCTAATGAAATATAATATCATCCCTGAAATATATAATATAATCCCCATTTATAGTCCTAATGATATATAATATCATCCCTGAAATGTGTAATATAATCCCCATTTATAGTCCTAATGAAATATAATATCATCCCTGAAATATATAATATAATCCCCATTTATAGTCCTAATGATATATGATATCATCCCTGAAATGTGTAATATAATCCCCATTTATAGTCCTAATGATATATGATATCATCCTTGAAATGTGTAATATAACCGGGTTATATATAATATTACCCCAGTATACAGTGTATGTAGTATAGTCCCAGTATACTGTGTCTGGTGGCAGGCTACATACCAGTCTCAGTGTAATCATGCAAATTTATGTGTAGAATGCTTACATTTCCCCTCTTTAAAAATTCAGACTTTCCTGCAAAGATTGAGGTTATCTGATGCTCTTTATAAAGTATCTGTCAGCAAGAATATTATGAATATTTCATTATTGCTCAGAACAGCTTGATTATAAATCTTACAGTTATTCCTTCTCATACATCAGTAATTTCTTCTTATACATCAGTAATTTCTTCTAATACATCAGTAATTTCTTCTAATACATCAATAATTCCTTCTTATACATCAGAAAGAAATTTCTTGCAATGCATCACTTTTACTTTAGAAAATAAAATGTTATGAAGTGTATAATGGTGCCTTGTAAGCGATAGCTAGACAACCAGACTGGTTGTTGCTCGATGAACAAAAATTAAGTGTACTAAAAAAACACAAAAATTAAGTGTATTAAAAAAACACAAAAACTTTAATGACTGTTGCAGGATGGCTGTATCTCCATGGCAGAATACCTGGTATGGACAGTCAACAATACGCTGGCTGATGACTTCCTCGATCTCCTTAGTCAGGTAGGTATATACACAACTAATAAATACCTGGTATGGACAGTCAACAATACGCTGGCTGATGACTTCCTCGATCTCCTTAGTCAGGTAGGTATATACACAACTAATAAATACCTGGTATGGACAGTCAACAATACGCTGGCTGATGACTTCCTCGATCTCCTTAGTCAGGTAGGTATATACACAACTAATAAATACCTGGTATGGACAGTCAACAATACGCTGGCTGATGACTTCCTCGATCTCCTTAGTCAGGTAGGTATATACACAACTAATAAATACCTGGTATGGACAGTCAACAATACGCTGGCTGATGACTTCCTCGATCTCCTTAGTCAGGTAGGTATATACACAACTAATAAATACCTGGTATGGACAGTCAACAATACGCTGGCTGATGACTTCCTCGATCTCCTTAGTCAGGTAGGTATATACACAACTAATAAATACCTGGTATGGACAGTCAACAATACGCTGGCTGATGACTTCCTCGATCTCCTTAGTCAGGTAGGTATATACACAACTAATAAATACCTGGTATGGACAGTCAACAATACGCTGGCTGATGACTTCCTCGATCTCCTTAGTCAGGTAGGTATATACACAACTAATAAATACCTGGTATGGACAGTCAACAATACGCTGGCTGATGACTTCCTCGATCTCCTTAGTCAGGTAGGTATATACACAACTAATAAATACCTGGTATGGACAGTCAACAATACGCTGGCTGATGACTTCCTCGATCTCCTTAGTCAGGTAGGTATATACACAACTAATAAATACCTGGTATGGACAGTCAACAATACGCTGGCTGATGACTTCCTCGATCTCCTTAGTCAGGTAGGTATATACACAACTAATAAATACCTGGTATGGACAGTCAACAATACGCTGGCTGATGACTTCCTCGATCTCCTTAGTCAGGTAGGTATATACACAACTAATAAATACCTGGTATGGACAGTCAACAATACGCTGGCTGATGACTTCCTCGATCTCCTTAGTCAGGTAGGTATATACACAACTAATAAATACCTGGTATGGACAGTCAACAATACGCTGGCTGATGACTTCCTCGATCTCCTTAGTCAGGTAGGTATATACACAACTAATAAATACCTGGTATGGACAGTCAACAATACGCTGGCTGATGACTTCCTCGATCTCCTTAGTCAGGTAGGTATATACACAACTAATAAATACCTGCTATGGACAGTCAACAATATGCTGGCTGATGACTTCCTCGATCTCCTTAGTCAGGTAGGTATATACACAACTAATAAATACCTGCTGGACAGTCAACAATATGCTGGCTGATGACTTCCTCGATCTCCTTATTCAGGTAGGAATATACACAACTAATAAATACCTGGTGTGGACAGTCAACAATACGCTGGCTGATGCCTTCCTCAATCTCCTTAGTCAGGTAGGTATATACACAACTAATAACAACTTACTCAAACTCCCTTTTCAGGTGCAGTAATTGAGAAGTTGAGCTGTGATGGGCTAGTAATACTCTAATAATACCTCAATTTCAGCTCGAATCAAAGTCATTCGACACTGTCATGCTCTTATTATCAGGATCCTCGTTATATCAGTGAAATATTGAGCTATTTTTTTTCCTTCAGATTTGCCATATAGTATTAGGACTAAAGCCTCAGAAAAGGGAAGAAGAAGGAAAAATTGTCAAGTAAGTCATTCATCTGTGATAAAGTCTAGAGGATCTCAAATGAATCATTACTGAATTTATAAAGACATTTTGAAAATGTGTACCATTATATGTCTTAAAACATGAAAATACCTTTAAATAGGAATGGTACAAAACCCCAACCCCAGACTGTTGTAAATGGTGGAGTTGTAATATAGTGTCCTTTTCTAAAATAAACAGTTAGTTTTGTGTAAAGGTAAGAGGTCTCAGGTAAACATTTCCTGTTACTAAAGTAAAACTGTTTTATCTATTGATTCGATAACATCACTGTTGATAAAAAAAAAATGAAAATGTACGGATTTCCAAGGATTGAATATAAAATGGAATTGATTCATGATGTAATAACCCAATTTTCCACTGAATCTGACTTGTTGATGAACACTTTACAGTGACTGGCTGTCACGGGAGTCGCGGAAGCCGTTCCGTGTGGGACAGGTGTGGTACCTCTTAGCCATGCAGTGGTGGAACTCCTGGATAGAATATGTCAGTCCTACGGTGAGTTGTCTCCCTTCCATCTCATAGGCAAGATGATATTCTACAGAATTAAAAAAAGGCTTGACAACTTAATAAGTATATAGGTACATGTAGATTGTAATAAATGAAAATACTATTGTTTTCATTCCGAGTTTCGGGGGAACTCCTGGATAGAATATGTCAGTCCTACGGTGAGTTGTCTCCCTTCCATCTCATAGGCAAGATGATATTCTACAGAATTAAAAAAAGGCTTGACAACTTAATAAGTATATAGGTACATGTAGATTGTAATAAATGAAAATACTATTGTTTTCATTCCGAGTTTCGGGGGAACTCCTGGATAGAATATGTCAGTCCTACGGTGAGTTGTCTCCCTTCCATCTCATAGGCAAGATGATATTCTACAGAATTAAAAAAAGGCTTGACAACTTAATAAGTATATAGGTACATGTAGATTGTAATAAATGAAAATACTATTGTTTTCATTCCGAGTTTCGGGGGAACTCCTGGATAGAATATGTCAGTCCTACGGTGAGTTGTCTCCCTTACATCTCATAGGCAAACCGTTAACAAGTTTATAACTACATGTAGTATGTAATTAAAAGAAAAAAATCTGGTTTTAATTCTGAGTTTCAAATAGCCTTTACTTCCTCCCCAACTCAGTTGATAGAAATGAACTGATGTTCTATGTTGTTTGTCGCTCTGTGTTCAGGCAGTGGAGGCGAACGTTCTTTTGGACCAGAACGGGATTGAGAAGGGATCATTCCTGGACTCGCCAGTGCACCATAGAATAACTAAAGGAAAGCATCAATCAAAAACACTTCCCTGGGACGATGATTCTGTGATTGTTGTCAATGTCACCAAGGGAACTAACTCTGAACTCGGTGGTGCGACCAATCAAGTTCGTAACCACACGTTACCTCGAGCGTCAAACCATAGCTCTGTGTATAGCAGCCCCCTCAGGCACTGTCTAAACCCAGGCGAGTCAACTGTGGTCAATCGTAGTCCTAGTCCCTCACCTAAACTGCGGAAGAAAAATGTTCATTCTTGTAATTCTGTGCCCCCTCGACCAGGAGCTATCGACAACAGTCAACTGATAGCTCTCAATACCACCAAGGTAAGTCAGCTCCCTCAATAAGGAGAAAGGGACAGTAATCACTTGAGAGCTTCAATAGGATTAATGCTAATGTGCTGCTAAAGTGGACATTTTCACAGTCTGAAAATGCTTGTTTATTGACCAGCTGGGTAAGGTCGTGGTTACTCTTGATTGATGTGAAGGAGAAATGAGCAGTCAGGAATGTATAGTTGAAGTTACAGCTAAGGAAAATAACTAACAAATCATTTGCTGTTACACAAATCTGTTAAAAGAAAATTTGTTAACATTTCTGTCGTGATATGGTCTTTTATCAACTCACTAAATATTTACTTTATTAGTTTACTGTCAGCTATTATCGATATTAGATTTATACCTGAAACATTTGTATACACATTATTGGTTTTTGTTCCAATGCTGTGTTTATTTTGGATACTCTCAATGGTCTTTCTTCAAGGTTTCATCATTAACAAATGAAGGGGGTCGTCTCAAAAGAGATACAATGTTAGTGAGAGGAAAAGATTTTGAGCTAGTCCCTGAGCCGGTGTGGCGAGCCCTGTCCGTGTGGTATGGCACCGACACACCGCTACCAAGAACTGTAAGTATTGGGGAACTCTCCAGTCAACACACTTAGGTATACCATAAACGTATACCTTGAAAGGAGTGTTGTGATAGAAGTGATGATTGATACTGACCTCGCTAGGGACACATAGCAGGGATACAGGTGCCCTGTAGTAAGCAGGGTGCCTGTCTGTATGTCTTTCAGTCAACACTTCAGTTTCCAGAAATATCTCAGAATCTAGAAGTTTTGTAATTTTTAAAATTTTGCTTGATGATACATATGGTTATTAGCTCTATGTAGATGCACAATGGAGATTTTAAATGTTATTCTGCCAAAAATACATTGTAATGAGTTTTCTGACCCATGGCCACCAGTGTTTAATTTTGGTGGAATATATAGTGTTTGCTGGCTATCCGACATAAATAACGCCATATTAATGACATCCAATGATCTGAGATAGCGAGCAGTCACGGTATCATTTTGTAGCAATAATATATATATACAGGTGTAATATACTTTTTATACAGGTTTTATACATGTGATACACAGTCAAGTGTAACATACATTTTATACAGGTGTTATACAGGTGATATACATGTGATTCACACTCGAGTGTAACATACATTTTATACAGGTGTTATATAGGTGTTATACATGTGATACACACTCGAGTGTAACATACATTTTATACAGGTGTTATATAGGTGTTATACATGTGATACACACTCGAGTGTAACATACAATTTATACAGGTGTTATACAGGTGATATACATGTGCTTCACACTCGAGTGTAACATACATTTTATACAGGTTTTATACATGTGATACACAGTCAAGTGTAACATACATTTTATACAGGTGTTATATAGGTGTTATACATGTTATACACACTCGAGTGTAACATACATTTTATATAGGTGATATACATGTGATATACGTGTGATACACACTCGAGTGTAACATACATTTTATAAAGGTGTTCTACAGATGATATACATGTGATACACACCCGAGTGTAACATACATTTTATACAGGTGTTCTACAGGTGATATACATGTGATACACACTCGAGTGAAACATACATTTTATACAGGTGTTCTACAGATGATATCCATGTGATACACACTCGAGTGTAACATACATTTTATAAAGGTGTTCTACAGATGATATACATGTGATACACACCCGAGTGTAACATACATTTTATACAGGTGTTCTACGGGTGATATACATGTGATACACACTCAAGTGTAACATACATTTTATACAGGTGTTATACAGGTGATATTCATGTGATTCACACTCGAGTGTAACATACATTTTATACAGGTGATCTACAGATGATATACATGTGATACACACTCGAGTGTAACATACAATTTATACAGGTGTTATACAGGAGATATACATGTGATACACACTCGAGTGTAACATGCATTTTTATACAGGTGTTATACAGGTGATATACATGTGATTCACTCTCGAGTGTAACATACATTTTATGCAGGTGTTATATAGGTGTTATACATGTGATACACACTCGAGTGTAACATACAATTTATACAGGTGTTATACAGGTGATATACATGTGCTTCACACTCGAGTGTAACATACATTTTATACAGGTTTTATACATGTGATACACAGTCAAGTGTAACATACATTTTATACAGGTGTTATACACGTGATATACATGTAATACACACTCGAGTGTAACATACATTTTATACAGGTGTTCTACATGTGATACACACTCGAGTGTAACATACATTTTTACAGGTGATAGCCTCGGCAAACAATGATGGTATTCCAGAGCTGGAACTGTACCCTGTGACAGTACGACTACAGCGCCATCAGATGCCAAGTCAACGCCCCGCCCACATGACGACGTTTACCGGGATGATGTCAGGCATTGGTGGTATGGCATTATGTGAGCATGCCCTAGCTTTCTTAGTCACTGTAACATCCAGGTCTGCTGTGTCAAATACTGGCAAATTACTCCCAAGTTTAAACTTTGGCTACATATTTTCATTCCTCAAAATCATAATGATGATAACTGAATGTATAACTGTAGGATTACTTAGACGGGAAATGCTGTATAAATTCATTAATAAATTGGACAGGTTTTCTGGGTGACATGCTTATTCCTTTAGGCATTTCTTAAGATTGACATTTATGGTCAATTCAAACTGTAAGTGACCATTGACCAAAGTATGAGTTATAGACTACATCAAATTTCTGTTAATGGTATCCTATAACTTCAATGCCTGTAGGAAATAAATGATTGAGGAGTAACAGGGAAGGTAACTCTAGGCGGTATCATAAGGATTGGTGTTTGTATAGCATGATAGTAAAAACAATCAAGGGGGGTTAGCATTGCTCAGTGATACCTCAGAAAATATAAACAAACAACAAGTAAAACTTGATTTAGAAAAGTATAACTTTACATGAAAATGGGTGATCATTTCCCCATTTGTGAGGAAATTTTCACAAGTGAAATTATCATTGTAAGGACATACATTGGTATGATTAATGGTCAAAACAATCAGGGGACATTTGATTTGCTTGGCAATTTTTTTTTTACGAAGTTGATGATATTAAATCAGGTAGATCCGTAGATCCTAATTGGCTGATGTAGACACTGGATGTTACAGTAAATATTTGATGTGTAGATAAATCACAACCTGGTCATAACAGAACAGCAGTGAGATGGAATCTAACTGTACTGTAGGAAATTATACATGTTGTACTGAACAGAAGATTTAAAGATTTTAGCACTATTTGTGCATTTGAATGATTCCATTACATATATATATATTTATATTCATAAAAGTGATAATTTAGATATTCGTAGATATTTTAGAAAAAAAAAATATGAAAGAGAAATCAAAATGCATTCGATAAAAATTGAATTATTGGGAGTAGAACCTGTATGAGTAGAACCTGTATGACCAGGTTTGTGTGATGTGCTATATATTGTGTCATTGTTACTGGTTAGCTCGTAGAAAATTCTAGTCTATGTCTGTTGTATCATAGAGTACTGGTTTGGTGGCACACAATATTATTTAATTTGTTTTATTTATTTATTTATTTTTGTGTGAAAAATGCAATTTCACTCATTTCAATACTATTAGATCTGTCGGAAATGTTTGAGTACAAATGTCTGCTAGTGCTTTAGATTTAAATGACTTCCAATGTTCACAGTTTTGTTAAATTTGAAAATTCAATTATCCATGAGAATGACATTGCTGTGAAAATAAGTCTGTACAGTCAATATAAAACTCTATACAGTAGATAAATATCTGTATACAGTCAATATAAAACTCTATACAACAGATATATATGTATACAGTCAATATAAAACTCTATACAGTATATATATCTGTATACAGTCAATATAAAACTCTATACAGTAGATATATCTGTATACAGTCAATATAAAACTCTATACAGTAGATATATATGTATACAGTCAATATAAAACTCTATACAACAGATATATATGTATACAGTCAATATAAAACTCTATACAGTATATATATCTGTATACAGTCAATATAAAACTCTATACAGTAGATATATCTGTATACAGTCAATATAAAACTCTATACAGTAGATATATATGTATACAGTCAATATAAAACTCTATACAACAGATATATATGTATACAGTCAATATAAAACTCTATACAGTATATATATCTGTATACAGTCAATATAAAACTCTATACAGTAGATATATCTGTATACAGTCAATATAAAGCTGCATACAGTAGATATATCTGTAAACAGTCAATATAAAACTCTATACAACAGATATATATGTATACAGTCAATATAAAACTCTATACAGTATATATATCTGTATACAGTCAATATAAAACTATATACAGTAGATATATCTGTATACAGTCCATATAAAACTCTATACAGTAGATATATCTGTATACAGTCAATATAAAACTGCATACAGTAGATATATCTGTATACAGTCAATATAAAGCTGCATACAGTAGATATATCTGTATACAGTCCATATAAAACTCTATACAGTAGATATATCTGTATACAGTCAATATAAAACTCTATACAGTAGATATATCTGTATACAGTCAATATAAAACTCTATACAGTAGATATATCTGTATACAGTCAATATAAAACTCTATACAGTAGATATATCTGTATACAGTCAATATAAAACTCTATACAGTAGATATATCTGTATACAGTCAATATAAAACTCTATACAGTAGATATATCTGTATACAGTCAATATAAAACTCTATACAGTAGATATATCTGTATACAGTCAATATAAAACTCTATACAGTAGATATATCTGTATACAGTCAATATAAAACTCTATACAGTAGATATATCTGTATACAGTCAATATAAAACTCTATACAGTAGATATATCTGTATACAGTCGATATAAAACTATATACAGTAGATATATCTGTATACAGTCAATATAAAACTCTATACAGTAGATATATTTGTATACAGTCAATATAAAACTCTATACAGTAGATATATCTGTATACAGTCAATATAAAACTATCTGCAGTAGATTTATCTGTATACAGTCAATATAAAACTCTACAGTAGAGTTATCTGTATACAGTCAATATAAAACTCTCTACAGTAGATATATCTGTTACAGTGAATACATAATTTAGGATGGATGATATTGCCTCACACGTGGTCTTTTAAATATAAAGTCAACAGTCTTGTTTTTGCTGAGATAATTATTTTCTATTCCTTTGGAATTTACAGCTTGCAAAAATGGCAAGTACCATGTAAATGTGTAATTATATATAATAAATCATATTCTATTATAATAATAATATTTAACAACTTTTCTGAATCTATAAAATAACAAATAAATCTTGTAGCATGTCTGCACATATTTAAGATGCAACAAGAGCGGTTTATCTCAATTATGTCACTTTTAAATTTGTAATCAGGTGACAAAACACATATACTGCAGTATGTGTTTGATCTTTATAACTAGTAGCATGTAAAACAAACTAGCAAATCAAGGCTGTGTTATTACTGTAGTTTCATCGTTTATCGTACCATAAAGGATGTTTCTCTTTCAGATATAGTCTCCCTTTGTATGTAATGTAGCTGCTTTCTGTTGTAATCTGTCTGTGGGGTTGAGCTTATATACCTCCTGTAATGTCTGTGTACCATATAACATGGAACAGTTGTGTGTGTTTTTTGTTCAGTTCACTTTTCCATATATTTCTGTACTTTTGTTTCGCAAGTTCACTTGTTTGAAGGTCAATTGGGCTTATGTGTTGTTGGGCGGTATCTGTCTTTTTTTCATTTTTTTATTTTTCGTATGTCATCTGTTTCTCAACTTTATATTTAATAGAGCGCTAGTCAGGAACAAACAAACATATTTTGACAAAATGAAATGTGTGCTCGTGGTTCTACTGCAGTCACAACAGTGACGATGACAGAAGTTTACATCAAATACCAATCTCTTTTATAACTTTACGTGTAACCAGGACATTTTTAAACAGAATATGTCAGTTTGGATCTGTTATGATGCATGTGATTGAAAATATCTCAAACTTGTTCCTTTCCACTGAAGATTATTTCATAAAATTGCATGTCAATTTAACTCCTTTTAGATTTTCTATAGTTATATACATGTGTACTTAGATTTTCTATAGTTATATACATGTGCACTTATTCTTTTCTGTATTTCACTATAACTGTACAGTGATATATGTAACACAAGCATGTCATCAAAACAATAGGCCAACTATTTGAAAAAAAAAAACATAATTGTACAGCTGTCACAAGCATTATCAGGTTGATATAAGGCACTAATTCTTCTCTGCTTCAGTTTGTAGAGATGTGTCATTTTCTACAAATAAAGTAATCACATGAAGTGCTAGTACAGTAGATATAATGGTACTCCTGTCACCATTACCTACACGGGATATTGTGGAATTAGTGTATTGGTTAGTTGTACGACAAGTCCTGACTCCTGTCACCATTACCTACACGGGATATTGTGGAATTAGGGTATTGGTTAGTTGTACGACAAGTCCTGACTCCTGTCACCATTACCTACACAGGATATTGTGGAATTAGTGTATTGGTTAGTTGTATGACAAGTCCTGACTCCTGGGATACCCAAAATAGCCAGGCCTTGTTCCTTCATATTCTGATATATCTGTAACCTTATCAGGGAGTCATTACACACCAGTAGTTGAGGTTTTTAATCATCTGAAGTGTTAGTTTAAAAACAAGTTGGCATGTTTCATAATGTTGACATTAAATGCATTCTCAACACATATATATATCAAAACAAACCACTTTTTGTTTTATTCATAAAGTGCAAAATCCAGATGCTTTACATTTCTTGTTATGGACCTCATATTTTGGTTTGGTCACCATCGCATTGTCTGCTCAGTAATGACCACTTATTGGTTTACACATGATGTCAGGATCGTAATATCAGGAAAGTGACATCCCTGTGCAATAATACGCACGAATAACTCTATTGATGATGAATGTGACAGAAAATACTCTAACAGAAAATTGCATCAAGTTAATTTTGAGTACTCAATGTGTGAACAGTTTTCATGATATGGTTTGTCTTTCCAGCGATGACCAACTTTGTGGCTAACAGCCCCCAGACGCCGCGACGGTTTGTGGCGTACTCGGCGACGTTTAGTCAGCAGCACACCTTACAGCAGGTTTACGAGTTCCTGTGTACGAAACTGAGGCTCAACAGGGAGGACATGCGCCTTTGGAAAATAGGACAGAAAGAAGATGTGAGTTGACAGCTACTTCTCCTGGCCCGGGGATCATCAAAGAATCTAGACATTAATGTCCAAATTAAAATATCATCTGTTGTATTACATTTGAACCTGGTGATATTGAAATTTAACAATATTATTTTAAATAGATTTAGATTATTTCCTGGCAGAATTGGTAATTTATGATAGCAAGAACGAAACTTTGGGCTTTAGTCCGCGACCAGTTTTTGGGGGTCTTGATAAGTTTTGACATATTTTGTTACAATTGTCAATTTGCATTTGTAATTTAAGCATTGACATGGATTAATAATTGTCAAATTTCCTCAAAATCTGAATTTGAATCTGAGTTATTGACAGCAGTTAATGAAATCCCTTGTTTGTGTGTATGTACTTACAGAACATGACATTGCTGGACGATGAGAATACCCTGATAGAGGAGTGTGCTTTAGAGGAAAACCAGCTCGTCCTCATAGAGAGTAAGTACTACATCACATGATAAAATAGGAAAACCAGCTCGTCCTCATAGAGAGTAAGTACTACATCACATGATAAAATAGGAAAACCAGCTCGTCCTCATAGAGAGTAAGTACTACATCACATGATAAAATAGGAAAACCAGCTTGTCCTTATAGAGAGTAAGTACTACATCACATGATAAAATAGGAAAACCAGCTTGTCCTCATAGAGAGTAAGTATTACATTACATGATAAAATAGGAAAACCAGCTTGTCCTTATAGAGAGTAAGTACTACATCACATGATAGAGGAGTGTACTTTAGAGGAAAACCAGCTCGTCCTCATAGCTAGTAAGTACTACATCACATGATAGAGGAGTGGGCTTTAGAGGAAAACCAGCTCGTCCTCAGAGAGAGTAAGTACTACATCACAGGATATAGGAAAACCAGCTCGTCCTCATAGGGAGTAAGTACTACATCACATGATAGAGGAGTGTGCTTTAGAGGAAAAACAGCTCGTCCTCATAGAGAGTAAGTACTACATCACAGGATATAGGAAAACCAGCTCGTCCTCATAGAAAGTAAGTACTACATCACATGATAGAGGAGTGTGCTTTAGAGGAAAACCAGCTCGTCTTCATAGAGAGTAAGTACTAAAACCAGCTCGTCCTCATAGAGAGTAAGTACTACATCACATGATAGAGGGGTGTGCTTTAGAGGAAAACCAGCTCGTCCTCATAGCTAGTAAGTACTACATCACATGATAGAGGAGTGTACTTTAGAGGAAAACCAGCTCGTCCTCAAAGAGAGTAAGTACTACATCACAGGATATAGAAAAACCAGCTCGTCCTCATAGAGAGTAAGTAATACATCACATGATAGAGGAGTGTGCTTTAGAGGAAAACAAGCTCGTCCTCATAGAGAGTAAGTACTACATTACATGATAAAATAGGAAAACCAGCTCGTCCTCATAGAGAGTAAGTACTCTATCACATGATATGATAGGAAAACCAGCTCGTCCTCATAGAGAGTAAGTACTACATCACATGATAAAATCTCCTTTAATGATTGGCTCTCTATATCTAGTCTGTGATTCCCAGAACTTGTTATAAAGCCAGGAATGATTCTAAGAACTTGTAATAATGCCGGGAATTATCAAGTTCGCTAATTTACTCTTTTATATTTTACTTTGACAGTTTTATGTCATATAATCTACTATAATTAATATTTCTATTTGTTGAGGCCACTTTATACAATAGTTGTAATGAAATGTTGCCTCCATCTTTTGTTCATGTACAATGACATCCCTCATGTTGCTTTGTTTTTTAGTTCGTAACAAAGATCTCACTTGGCCTGAAGAAATGTCACAACTCGCCAAAAACAAAACATTTCGCAAAGATCAAGGTATGTTAATGTAGCCCTCCTCAAACTTTGATTGATCTGGTCACACAGTGTAATACTTTGATTGATCTGTTCACACAGTGTAATACTGTTTATTGTAGTTTAGAAAGGCTGAACAATTGAGGTTTAGAGAAGTTTATTTTTCAATACATATCAAGGGGTCTAGTCTAAACTCACATTAAACTTGTCAAAGTTTGAAATTTCTTTTATTAATAAAACACAAATCTCAATATACTTGATAAGCATCTAAACAGAGCTAAACAATTGGTGGAGTAATGATTTATTTGTATGTGAATTTGATTTATTTGTGGATTGTCTCCCTTGCAGCTCCTACCCATAAAGGTGCGACTGGTCTCAATAACCTTGGTAACACATGTTTTATGAACGCTGCAGTCCAGTGTGTGTCCAACACATGGCCTCTCACTCACTACTTCATAGGTGGATTACACCTGTTTGAACTCAATAGGTAGGTACAGGTGATAACACCTGTTTGAACTCAATAGGTAGGTACAGGTGACTACACCTTTTTTAACTCAATAGGTAAGTACAGGTGACTACACCTTTTTTAACTCAATAGGTAGGTACAGGTGACTACACCTATTTGAACTCAGTAGGTAGGTACAGGTGACTACACATGTTTGAACTCATTAGGTAGGTACAGGTGATTACACCTGTTTGAACTCAATAGGTAGGTACAGGTGACTACACCTGTTTGAACTCAATAGGTAGGTACAGGTGACTACACCTGTTTGAACTCAATAGGTAGGTACAGGTGACTACACCTGTTTGAACTCAATAGGTAGGTACAGGTGACTACACCTGTTTGAACTCAATAGGTAGGTACAGGTGACTACACCTGTTTGAACTCAATAGGTAGGTACAGGTGACTACACCTGTTTGAACTCAATAGGTAGGTACAGGTGACTACACCTGTTTGAACTCAATAGGTAGGTACAGGTGACTACACCTGTTTGAACTCAATAGGTAGGTACAGGTGACTACACCTGTTTGAACTCAATAGGTAGGTACAGGTGACTACACCTGTTTGAACTCAATAGGTAGGTACAGGTGACTACACCTGTTTGAACTCAATAGGTAGGTACAGGTGACTACACCTGTTTGAACTCAATAGGTAGGTACAGGTGATTACACCTGTTTGAACTCAATAGGTAGGTACAGGTGATTACACCTGTTTGAACTCAATAGGTAGGTACAGGTGATTACACCTGTTTGAACTCAATAGGTAGGTACAGGTGACTACACCTGTTTGAACTCAATAGGTAGGTACAGGTGACTACACCTGTTTGAACTCAATAGGTAGGTACAGGTGATTACACCTATTTGAACTCAATAGGTAGGTACAGGTGATTACACCTATTTGAACTCAATAGGTAGGTACAGGTGATTACACCTGTTTGAACTCAATAGGTAAGTACAGGTGATTACACCTGTTTGAACTCAATAGGTAGGTACAGGTGACTACACATGTTTGAACTCATTAGGTAGGTACAGGTGATTACACCTATTTGAACTCATTAGGTAGGTACAGGTGACTACACCTGTTTGAACTCAATAGGTAGGTACCGGTGATTACACCTATTTGAACTCAATAGGTAGGTACAGGTGATTACACCTATTTGAACTCAATAGGTAGGTACAGGTGATTACACCTGTTTGAACTCAATAGGTAAGTACAGGTGATTACACCTGTTTGAACTCAATAGGTAGGTACAGGTGACTACACATGTTTGAACTCATTAGGTAGGTACAGGTGATTACACCTATTTGAACTCATTAGGTAGGTACAGGTGACTACACCTGTTTGAACTCAATAGGTAAGTACAGGTGATTACACCTGTTTGAACTCAATAGGTAGGTACAGGTGACTACACATGTTTGAACTCAATAGGTAGGTACAGGTGACTACACCTGTTTGACCTCAAAATTATTAGTCATCTAGTCTAATGTATGAATTTAAAACTTAAACTTTGTATTTATTTGTGAACCAAAAATAAGAAAAACAATTATTCCTATTGCTGTGTAAGCTGCTACAAGGAGTGCCTAGTCAAGAAGTAGACATTACTTTCTGGATCAGTGTATAATTGATTTTTCTGTATTTATTTTTTGTTATTTCTATTTGACCTTTGACCTTGCTTTGATTAACAGGACCAACCCCTTAGGTATGAAAGGACACATTGCTCAACGGTATGGGGATCTAGTCAAGGACCTCTGGAGTGGGACTGCCAAGTCAATAGCACCCCTCAAACTTAGGGTATGTATCTAACTCTAAAACTTACCTCAAACTTTGGGTATGTATCTTGCTCTAAAACTCAAACTTAGGGTATGTATCAACCTCTAAAACACAAACTTAGGGTATGTATCAACCTCTAAAACACAAACTTAGGGTATGTATCAACCTCTAAAACACAAACTTAGGGTATGTATCAACCTCTAAAACACAAACTTAGGGTATGTATCAACCTCTAAAACACAAACTTAGGGTATGTATCAACCTCTAAAACAAAAACTTAGGGTATGTATCAACCTCTAAAACACAAACCTAGGGTATGTATCAACCTCTAAAACACAAACTCAGGGTATGTATCAACCTCTAAAACATAAACTAAGGGTATGTATCAACCTCTAAAACATAAACTAAGGGTATGTATCAACCTCTAAAACATAAACTCAGCGTATGTATCAACCTCTAAAACATAAACTCAGGGCATGTATCAACCTCTAAAACATAAACTCAGGGCATGTATCAACCTCTAAAACATAAACTCAGGGCATGTATCAACCTCTAAAACATAAACTCAGGGCATGTATCAACCTCTAAAACATAAACTCAGGGTAGGTATCAACCTCTAAAACATAAACTCAGGGTAGTATCAACCTCTAAAACACAAACTTAGGGTATGTATCAACCTCTAAAACTCAAACTCAGGGTATGTATCAATCTCTAAAACTCCAACGTAGGGTATGTATCAACCTCTAAACTCCAACGTAGGGTATGTATCAACCTCTAAAACACAAACTTAGGGTATGTATCAACCTCTAAACTCCAACGTAGGGTATGTATCAACCTCTAAAACACAAACTCAGGGTATGTATCAACCTCTAAAACACAAACTTAGGGTATGAATCAACCTCTAAAACTCAAACTTAGGGTGTGTATCTCACTCTAAAACTAATACCTAGGGTATGTTTCAACCTCTAAAACACAAACTTAGGGTATGTATCTCCCTCTAAAACTCTAACATAGGGTATATATCAACCTCTAAAACTCAAACTTAGGGTATGTATCAACCTCTAAAACTCAAACTTAGGGTATGTATCAACCTCTAAAACACAAACTCAGGGTATATATCAACCTCTAAAACTCAAACTTAGGGTATGTATCAACCTCTAAAACTCAAACTTAGGGTATGTATCAACCTATAAACTACCGCAGACTTGAGGTATATGTCAACCCCAAAAACTACCTCCAACTTGGGCCCATCAAGCTGCCTTAAACTTAGAAATGTAGCTAAAACTTTCTTAAACTTAGACTATATATCAACTCCTCAAATTACCTCAAGCTTGATTATTTATTGACGTTTCAAACTTGGATATCTATCTTCCCCTCAAACATAGGTAAGTATCTACCTATCAAACTTAAGGTATCTACAACTCTTAAACTAAGGGTACATATCAGCCCCTAAAACTACTTCAAACTTTGACTATGTATCAACTCCTCGAACTTCTATATTAAAGGTATGTACTTCTCCTTATACTGTGAAGATTTCTTGTTGTGTGATTTACAGTGGACGATAGGAAAATATGCACCTCGCTTTAACGGCTTCCAGCAGCACGACTCTCAGGAACTTCTCAGCTTTCTGTTGGACGGCCTTCATGAAGATCTCAACAGGTGACAAAAAGTTCTCATCAAAAAGATATAAAATAACTGATTTCTTTGGACATCTCAAATATATATTTGTAATGGAACAACATACCATAGTTATTAGTCATCTACATGTAGTCTAATATATGAATTTGAATTTTTTACTTCCATTTATGTGTGAACCGCTGTACAGCAGACATGTCATGTCCCGGTACAAAAGTTCAGTTTGTTGGAACTATATATTTCTCGTTAATTTCAATGGGTACTTAGATTTTAGATACAGTGACATTTAAACAATAATAAAATCTTTTTGTTGAATTATTATGAATCTATTTGATTCATTAAATGTAGCTTGGTGAAGGGGAAAATATACATTTACAACTCTTACATATTTAAAATGGACTTACCCAATCTTCGATTTTGTAAGGTTCAAATGTGACTTAAAGGGTAAATGGGTTAAAATGGTGAGGATGGACCTGGTCTTGGCCAGGATGATGATGTTGTCTGAGACATCAGTCTGTTTCATGATCCCGGAACCTGGTCTTGGCCAGGATGATGATGTTGTCTTAGACATCAGCCTGTTTCATGATCCCAGAACCTGGTCTTGGCCAGGATGATGAAGTTGTCTAAGACATCAGTCTGTTTCATGATCCCATAACCTGGTCTTGGCCAGGATGATGATGTTGTCTGAGACATCAGTCTGTTTCATGATCCCAGAACCTGGTCTTGTCCAGGATGATGATGTTGTCTAAGACATCAGTCTGTTTCATGATCCCATAACCTGGTCTTGGCCAGGATGATGATGTTGTCTGAGACATCAGTCTGTTTCATGATCCCGGAGCCTGGTCTTGGCCAGGATGATGATGTTGTCTAAGATATCAGTCTCTTTCATGATCCCAGAACCTGGTCTTGGCCAGGATGATGAAGTTGTCTAAGACATCAGTCTGTTTCATGATCCCATAACCTGGTCTTGGCCAGGATGATGATGTTGTCTGAGACTTCAGTCTGTTTCATGATCCCGGAACCTGGTCTTGGTCTTGGCCAGGATGATGATGTTGTCTTAGACATCAGTCTGTTTCATGATCCCAGAACCTGGTATTGGCCAGGATGATGATGTTGTCTAAGATATCAGTCTCTTTCATGATCCCAGAACCTGGTCTTGGCCAGGATGGTGATGCTGTCTGAGACATCAGTCTGTTTCATGATCCCTGAACCTGGTCTTGGCCAGGATGATGATGTTGTCTGAGACTTCAGTCTGTTTCATGATCCCGGAACCTGGTCTTGGTCTTGGCCAGGAGGATGATGTTGTCTTAGACATCAGTCTGTTTCATGATCCCGGAACCTGGTCTTGGCCAGGATCATGATGTTGTCTTAGACATCAGTCTGTTTCATGATCCCAGAACCTGGTCTTGGCCAGGATGGTGATGCTGTCTGAGACATCAGTCTGTTTCATGATCCCTGAACCTGGTCTTGGCCAGGATGATGATGTTGTCTGAGACATCAGTCTGTTTCATGATCCCGGAGCCTGGTCTTGGCCAGGATGATGATGTTGTCTAAGATATCAGTCTCTTTCATGATCCCAGAACCTGGTCTTGGCCAGGATGATGAAGTTGTCTAAGACATCAGTCTGTTTCATGATCCCATAACCTGGTCTTGGCCAGGATGATGATGTTGTCTGAGACTTCAGTCTGTTTCATGATCCCGGAACCTGGTCTTGGCCAGGATGATGATGTTGTCTGAGACTTCAGTCTGTTTCATGATCCCGGAACCTGGTCTTGGCCAGGATCATGATGTTGTCTTAGACATCAGTCTGTTTCATGATCCCGGAACCTGGTCTTGGCCAGGATCATGATGTTGTCTTAGACATCAGTCTGTTTCATGATCCCGGAACCTGGTCTTGGTCTTGGGCAGGATGATGATGTTGTCTTAGACATCGGTCTGTTTCATGGTCCTGGAACCTGGTCTTGGCCAGGATGATGTTGTAGGTATATGTACCTTGTATCAGTAATGTATTTGTACTTTGTCGTTTGACTATTAACAGGGTTCATGACAAACCCTATGTTGAGCTGAAGGACAGTGATGGGCGACCAGACAACACAGTAGCAGAGGAGGTTAGTCAGGATTCTGTATCCTATTGATTTGTTCTGACACGCCACAAGTTAAAACTGCAAGTCCTGTTTCACATAAATACAATTGAAATCTTTATTTTGTCATTATTTCCAAAAACTCTGTACTTAAAACAGGAGTATATCATTTGTAACATGTGATCATGATCATTGTCTGCTGGCTAACCGAACTGCTCAGTGGTGAAGCGGACATTAAACCACTCAGTCAATCAATCATCGTTTTAATTGTTTATATGGGTTGACCTATAAATGATATATTTTGTGCATTGTCCTGAAACAATGGGTATTGTCCATTTCTCAGGAACCATAAGGCCTAGGGTTATAATGTTTGGCCTGTAGCTAACTTGGATGGATGGATGGCCAGCAAAGTTGCTACAGTAAATTACCTTGACTTTTAAGGTCATAGGGTCAAATATGTTAAAATAATTTTTATATGATTGACTTCTTCTCAAGAACTCTAAAGCCTAAAGTAATATTTCAAGTTTTGTTCTTTTTTCATTTGCTAGAAATGTTTGGGTACCATTAAGATACATGAGGCTTTTGTCTGGAACAAGGAAGATTTACATAATTATGAAAGGTTAAGTTTGTTTTGAACAAAAGCAGGAATTGAAAACTAATTTATGCGATTTTCCTTTGTCGAGCAAAGAGTGCAAATGGCTGGTGTCTCGTCTCTAACCCACTGAAAAAAACTCGCTCAGACACAGTATGCCGAATCAGTAAAGTCAGCTGTCAAAAATCATATTGACATTTCGTGCAATTGCACTCTAATACTGCAGCTGCGGGCAGTCAGGGGGATGGGTAACATGTTTACCTCGCCATATTCCTTATTAGGTTTACGTAATTCTTTTTTCGAAAAATACCTATTCCAAGTTTAATGCTGTTTGTAGGCATGGGAGAATCACCTGAAGAGGAACCAGTCTATTATAGTCGACTTTTTCCACGGTCAGTTAAAGTCTGAGGTCAGATGTCAGGAGTGTAGCCATGCCAGTGTGAGGTTTGATCCATTCAACTACCTATCTCTACCCCTACCTATGGAGAGTTGTATACACCTGGAGGTCATAGGTAAGTCAACTACCTGTCTGTACCTACCTATGGAGAGTTGTATACACCTGGAGGTCATAGGTAAGTCAACTACTTGTCTGTACCTACCTATAGAGAGTTGTATACACCTGGAGGGCATAGGTAAGTCAACTACTTGTCTGTACCTACCTAGGTTGATGAATGATAAGTTGATTGTACTCTAGACCATTTTCTTTGAAATACAAGTTGGAATTTGTAGAACAATTTAACTTCTAAGTTGAAACAGTGTAGCTTGTTTTCCAGGAGATTTACCTGACCATTGTTGAAGTTGCTGCTATCAGTGAGCAGTGCTTTCATCATGCTGCAAATTTCATCATTGTGACAAAGATTTGATGTAGGACGTTATGCGAAATAAGAATTGTTAACCTTTTCCATCTTTCACAGGAGATTGCATTCAGCACAGATATATATTGTTCAATGGAAATCCAAATTTCATGGAGGGTGAAGTTGTTATAACCACGAACAAAACTAAACAGGCAAAAATAAATACATTTCACTGTGCTGATTATTATCATTTTACAAAGAATGTTCATCAATAGCTGTTTATCTTTTTTAGCTTGGTACAACTCATGTCATGTGCAATGTAGTGTCTTTTCACAGAGTTAAAATATTACCTAGCATTTAAACGTTGTCGTCAGGGATATATAACCAGAAAAACTGTCCTAAATTCTATGAACTAAATGCATGCAATGCGTTAAAATCCTGATAATGTGTTTCCATGTTTATGTACAGTGATGAGACTAGAGGGAACTGTTCCAAAGAAGTATGGCCTGCGACTGAACATGGACGAGAAGTATCGCGCCCTGAAGAGGGAGCTCAGCAAGCTAACAAACATTCCGTTTGAACAAATCCTCTTTGTGGAGATCATGGGACCGCTTGTCAAAGTAAGTCGACACCTTTGGATTGGCGGCCCTTTAAGCCTATATATTCTTGTAGTTGAAATACTCATCCGCCTTTTTCGCCGGAACCATGTGCTTGCTTTTTTTAGGTCAAGTCGTAGTTTGTATTTCTCTGACCTAGGGTCACGCTGTCGGTAGCAAAAGTAGCCATAGTCCATTTTTGGTTTTAACTGGGTACTAGCGTAAAGAAAAAGAAGACAATCTGCAAATTTGTCCCAGAAAACAGTCTGTCCACTCACTTGTGTATTGTGGCTGACACAGTTCAGTGCACTGTACGACTGTCCACTCACTTGTGTATTGTGGCTGATACAGTTCAGAGCCCTGTACGACTGTCCAGTCACTTGTGTATTGTGGCTGACACAGTTCAGCGCACTGTATGACTGTCCACTCACTTAAGTATTGTGGCTGACACAGTTCAGTGCACTGTACGACTGTCCAGTCACTTGTGTATTGTGGCTGACACAGTTCAGGGCACTGTATGACTGTCCACTCACTTAAGTATTGTGGCTGACACAGTTCAGCGCACTGTATGACTGTCCAGTCACTTGTGTATTGTGGCTGAGACAGTTCAGCGCACTGTATGACTGTCCACTCACTTGTGTATTGTGGCTGACACAGTTCAGCGCCTTGTACGACTGTCCACTCACTTGTGTATTGTGGCTTACACAGTTCAGCGCACTGTACGACTGTCCACTCACTTGTGTATTGTGGCTGACACAGTTCAGCGCCCTGTATGAAAGTCCACTCACTTGTGTATTGTGGCTGATACAGTTCAGAGCCCCGTACGACTGTCCAGTCACTTGTGTATTGTGGCTGACACAGTTCAGCGCCCTGTACGAATGTCCACTCACTTGTGTATTGTGGCTGACACAGTTCAGCGCACTGGACGACTGTCCACTCACTTGTGTATTGTGGCTGACACAGTTCAGCGCCCTTTATGAAAGTCCACTCACTTGTGTATTGTGGCTGACACAGTTCAGTGCACTGTACGACTGTCCACTCACTTGTGTATTGTGGCTGACACAGTTCAGCGCACTGTATGACTGTCCACTCACTTGTGTATTGTGGCTGACACAGTTCAGCGCACTGTACGACTGCAAGCCATTGTGTTTGTCTAAGTTGTCAAGGCAAATTTGAAATATCACAAGCTATAGACGACAGTAGATGCTTTAATTGGTGTAAAATCGATAGACTGTGGGTTCCAATTAATATTGAATGGTCCATTGACGTTGAGAAAACACATCCTGATATGCGAGCTCCACGTGGGGCTACACGAAAGTTACAAGACCAAGGCATATATATGCAGTGTTAAATGACGAAAGTCTGACCATCTCAGCCTTCTGATTTTTAGGACTGTGACTCTCTAAACAGATTCTGTGATATTGTAACAAACTGATATTGGGCTCTTATTCCTAATTTGATACATTCAAATATTACACTAACTGTGGTATTTTAAAATAATTAAGCATTTTCATGCATCTGGTGAAAAATTTCAACAGTTGCTGTGATTTTATACCAAAGACAGAATTCAATTTAATTGTTTGTAACCATTTTCTTCATGAGGATTATTGTCAATAAAGTGATATGTATATACATATATATACATATATGTATTAAAATGTATTTTGTTCTCATTGTCAAAGTGTGTAAAGAATGAAAATGAAAGCTCTGATGCTTTACAAATTTACATGTTTCTGAATTTTAAACTTTTCATATTTATAATGCTTTGCTGCTTTCTTCATCTGCCATTGGTATAAATTATATAAATGCTAGTGATTGGTTTTCCTTATTACCGGTAATAGTTAATTACTACCTATTATCCCCTCGCAACAAAAGTTCGAGGGGATATAGGATTCCGCTCGTACATACGAAAGTACACTCATTGTCATAGCTCTAGCAACTTCATTCCTCAACAGAATTTCATGAAACTGCTATGTTCAAGGTCAAGGTCACTGTAATTATTTTTAGAAAAAGTTAGTCATTGCTTTACCGACTTCATTCCTCAACAGAATGTCATGAAACTTGATACAAGTGTTTGGTATGACAATACCTTGAACAAGTTCACATTTTGAGTTACTGCGTTAAAGGTCAAGGTCACTTTAACTATTTAAAAAAAAAACATTTTCATCGCTCTATCGACTTTTCTCAATGGAATTTCATGAAACTTGATACAAGTGTTTGGTATGGCAATGCCTTGAACACTTTCTCCTTTCCGGTTTATATATTTAAGGTCTTGGTCACTGTTACTATTTTTAGAAATTAGTAGAAGAGCAGAACAATCAGAAACATTCATAGCAGTTACATGTCCAGGGGAACAGAGATGATGAGCCGTGTTATTGTTAGTCAAGCTTCCACTGTGTAATGGATAATGACTGGACATAACAACCACTAATCTGGCTGTTCCATTATCTAGTCTCGCCAGTCCATCCAAAACTATCTGGCTGTCCCATTATCTAGTCTCGCCAGTCCATCCAAAACTATCTAGCTGAGCCATTATCTAGTCTCACTAGTCCATCCAAAACTATCTGGCTGTCCCACTATCTAGTCTCGCCAGTCCATCCAAAACTATCTGGCTGTCACATTATCTAGTCTCGCTAGTCCATCCAAAACTTTCTGGCTGTCCCATTATCTAGTCTCGCTAGTCCTTCCAAAACTATCTGGCTGTCCCATTATCTAGTCTCGCTAGTCCATCCAAAACTATCTGGTTCTCCCACCATCCAATCAGTATTTAAGGGCACAGATTGACTAACTTTACCTGGTACATTATTGTCCCACTATCAAGCAGCCACTGATCAGGTTGTTCTACTATCTGATGTACAGATTTTCACACAAGCAAACAATCACATTATAAAAGCATCAACTCCATTTCTTTTCAAATCACATTTATTAGGATAAATTATATTTACAGGGTACTCTTAAACAATAAGTAAAACAAATATTGAAAATACAAGAAGTTACAATCCTATCAAAGTTCAGTATAATTTCTTTGCTGTAAACGAATATAGCAGCATTGTTTAACTCGCCACCCTCTCATACATAATAGGGTCTTGTTCACATTGACTGAACACATCACACCCCTCTCATTCATAATAGGGTCTTGTTCCCATTGACTGAACAGATCACTACCCTCTCATACATAAGGGTCTTGTTCACATTGACTGAACAGATCACTACCCTCTCATTCATAATAGGGTCCTGTTCACATTGACTGAACAGATCACACCCCTCTCATTCATAATAGGGTCTTGTTCCCATTGACTGAACAGATCACTACCCTCTCATACATAAGGGTCTTCTTCCCATTGACTGAACAGATCACTACCCTCTCATACATAAGGGTCTTCTTCCCATTGACTGAACAGATCACTACCCTGTCATTCATAATAGGGTCTTGTTCCCATTGACTCAACAGATCACTACCCTCTCATACATAAGGGTCTTGTTCACATTGACTGAACAGATCACTCCCCTCTCATTCATAATAGGGTCTTGTTCACATTGACTGAACAGATCACACCCCTCTTATTCATAATAGGGTCTTGTTCCCATTGACTCAACAGATCACTACCCTCTCATACATAAGGGTCTTGTTCACAATGACTGAACAGATCACTACCCTCTCATTCATAATAGGGTCTTGTTCATATTGACTGAAGAGATCACACCCCTCTCATACATAATAGGGTCTTGTTCCCATTGACTGAACAGATCACTACCCTCTCATATATAATAGGGCCTTCTTCCCATTGACTGAACAGATCACTCCCCTCTCATTCATAATAGGGTCTTGTTCACATGGACTGAACAGATCACTACCCTCTCATACATAATAGGGTCTTGTTCAGATTGACTGAACAAATAACTACCCTCTCATATATAATAGGGTCTTCTTCCCATTGACTGAACAGATCACTACCCTCTCATACATAATAGGGTCTTGTTCACATTGACTGAACAAATAACTACCCTCTCATATATAATAGGGTCTTGTTCCCATTGACTGAACAGATCACTACCCTCTCATTCATAATAGGGTCTTGTTCAGATTGACTGAACAAATAACTACCCTCTCATATATGATAGGGTCTTGTTCCCATTGACTGAAAAGATCACTACCCTCTCATACATAATAAGGTCTTGTTCACATTGACTGAACAAATAACTACCCTCTGATGTAGATAAGACAAAGAAGTACAACATATATATATATATACAACCCATACAGAGTAAAGATCTAGGGTACAAGTGATATTGTGGTACAAAGTTAAGATCTAGGGTACATGTGATATTGTGGTACAAAGTTAAGATCTAGAGTACATGTGACAATGGTACAATGTTAAGATATTTGGTACATGTGACATTATGGTACAAAATTAAGATCTTGGGTACATGTGAAATTGTGGTACAAAATTAAGATCTTGGGTACATGTGACATTGTGGTACAAAGTTCAGATCTTGGGTACATGTGTCATTGTGGTACAAAGTTAAGATCTAGGTTACATGTGACATTGTGATACAAAGTTAAGATCTAGAGTACATGTGCCATTGTGATACTAAGTTAAGATCTAGGGTACATGTGACAATGTGGTTCAAAGTTAATATCTAGGGTACATGTGATAATTGTACGAAGTTAATATCTTGGTTACATGTAACAATGGTACAAAGTTAAGATCTAGGGTACATGTGACAATGATATAAAGTTCAGATCTAGGGAACATGTAACAGTGTGGTACAAAGTTCAGATATAGGGTACATGTAACAGTGTGGTACAAAGTTAAAATCTAGGGTACATGTGACAATGGTACATAGTTAAGATCTTGGGTACATGTGACAATGATATAAAGTTAAGGTCTAGGGTACATGTGCCATTGTGGTACAAAGTTAAGGTCTAGGGTCCATGTGACATTGTGGTACAAAGTTAAGGTCTAGGGTACATGTGACATTGTGGTACAAAGTTAAGATCTAGGGTACATGTGTCATTGTGGTACAAAGTTAAGATGTAGGGTACATGTGACAGTGTGGTACAAAGTTAAGATCTAGGGTACATGTGGTATTGTGGTACAAAGTTAAGATCTAGGGTACATGTGATATTGTGGTACAAAGTTAAGATCTAGGGTACATGTGACATTGTGGTACAAAGTTAAGATATATGGTACATGTGACATTGTGGTACAAAGTTCAGATCTAGAGTTCATGTGATATTGTGGTACAAAGTTAAGATCTTTGGTACATGTGACATTTCGGTACAAAGTTAAGATATTTGGTACATGTGACAATGGTACAAAGTTAAGATCTAGGTTACATGTGCCATTGTGGTACAAAGTTAAGATCTTGGGTACATGTGATACTGTGGTACAAAGTTAGGATCTAGGGTACATGTGACATTGTGGTACAAAATGAAGATCTTGGGTAAATGTGACATTGTGATACAAAATAAGGATCTAAGGTACATGTGACTTTGTAGTAAGAGTACATGTGACATTGTGGTACAAAGTTAAGATGTATGGTAAATGTGACATTGTGGTACAAAGTTAAGATGTATGTTACATGTGACATCGTGGTACAAAGTTAAGATATATGGTACATGTGACATTGTGGTACAAGTAAAGATCTTGGGTTCATGTGACTTTGTGATACAAAGTTAAAATCTAGGGTATATGTGACATTGGTACAAAGTTAAGATGTATGTTACATGTGACATTGTGGTACAAAGTTAAGATATATGGTACATGTGACATTGTGGTACAAGTAAAGATCTTGGGCTCATGTGACTTTGTGATACAAAGTTAAAATCTAGGGTATATGTGACAGTGGTACAAAGTTAAGATGTATGTTACATGTGACATTGTGGTACAAAGTTAAGATATATGGTAAATGTGACATTGTGGTACAAAGTTAAGATGTATGTTACATGTGACATTGTGGTACAAAGTTAAGATATATGGTCCATGTGACATTGTGGTACAAAGTTAAGATCTTGGGTACATGTGATATTGTGGTACAAAGTTAAGATCTAGAGTTCATGTGATACTGTGGTACAAAGTTAAGATCTAGGGTTCATGTGACTTTGTGGTACAAAGTTAAGATCTTGGGTACATGTGACAATAGTACAAAGTAAAGATCTTGGGTCCATGTGACTTTGTGGTACAAAGTTAAGATGTATGTTACATGTGACATTATGGTACAAAGTTAAGATATATGGTACATGTGACATTGTGGTACAAAGTAAAGATCTTGGGTACATGTGATATTGTGGTACAAAGTTAAGATCTAGGGTACATGTGATATTGTGGTACCATGTTAAGATGTATGTTTCATGTGACAGTGTGGTAGAAAGATAAGATCTAGGGTACATGTGACATTGTGGTACAAAGTTAAGATCTAGGTTACATGTGAAACTGTTGTACAAAGTAAAGATCTTGGGTTCATGTGACTTTGTGATACAAAGTTAAAATCTAGGGTATATGTGACATTGGTACAAAGTTAAGATCTTGGGTACATGTGACAATAGTACAAAGTAAAGATCTTGGGTTCATGTGACTTTGTGGTACAAAGTTAAGATGTATGGTAAATGTGACATTGTGGTACAAAGTTAAGATGTATGTTACATGTGACAGTGTGGTACAAAGTTAAGATCTTGGGTACATGTGATATTGTGGTACAAAGTAAAGATCTTTGGTACATGTGACTTTGGGGTAGAAAGATAAGATCTAGGGTACAGATGACTGAAATGCAACTTGGAGATATATACATGCACAATGGTATAAGAGTGAAGTTATGATTAGAGATGTATGGAATGTTATTTTTTGTGTGTTCATTAGTTCTGTTCATTATTGATCGCTGGTGACTATTTGTACAGAAGTATATTTACAACATGAGATATGATTGAAGGTTATCATTCCAACACAAAGTTCATGTTAGACTCATTCAGTAATGGTTTTGGTATTTTAGCTCACTTCGCCCAATAACTTTACAATCATGCAACTGAGTTTTTCTCCTGGGTCTGACCCCACCCTTGTTGACTTCTCAGGGTCATAATAATAATCCTAAAACCATTAACGCATATATATTGATTTCAACCAAAATTGAGACAATTTGTTATATTACGTTTCATAAAATATTTTTCCATCATTCATAAATCCAGGTGAGCAATACTGGTTCTCTAGGCCTTTTGTTTTTATCCTATAATTATTCTTCGATAATAAGACAAGAATAAATACACTATTTTTTTGTGTTTACTTACTACAAAAGAGCTTTGCGACCTCCTTCCTAAACCTCTGGTTCATGAAGGAGTAAATGATTGGATTAGAGGCATTGTTGATGAAATACAGGTAATAGATGACTCGATGATTCGGGATCACATTATTTGACATAAGGAATGTGGGAAGGAACGATATCACATATACAAGGGTTACTATAAATAGAACTTGTGTTGTCTTGATGTGCATCGGGCGTTTTGTCTTCTGGCTATTGAACGTAGTGTTTCGCTTGGGGATGACAACATTGGAAGTTCGTCTGAATTTAGACACAAAGTTCATTGACATTGTGCCGCTCAGGACTGAAGCCCTAATGGAATTCCATTTCGACTGAGAATTATCAGTTGTGTCCAGTCGGTAATCCTGGGAGGTGTTGCTCATTTTGCGGGACACATAATTAGCGGTGTGCATGGTGCGCTGAATGAGATTGTTTGACGGCCCTGGTTTAGGTTTGGTTCTAGTCTCCTTCAGACGGTGAAGTTTGTTAACATCCAAAGAGGTACGCTTCTCCAATGTACTCTTATGCTGTAGGTCTAACAATTCACTCTGGGAGCGTTTCAAGGATGCAGAAGTCATGACAGAGCGTTGATCATCGAATGAGAGCGAGGGCGTGTTCTGGACTGTTTGGTTTGGTGCCATGTTATCCTCGAATATGGTGGCGGGCAGGTTAGGGACCAGGTGTTTCAGGGTGGATAAACTGATGATTTCCTTGCTCGACGATGGATGATTGGATGCTGGGAAGCTACTCCTCTTCCTCTCACCAAGCATGGAGTTGTTGTCATCCTCGATGCTCTCTAGACGCTCGGGGTGTACCTTGGGCATGCGTAACAGCCACTTCCTGTTCTGTTTGTACAGCCGTATAAAGATGAGGGTGTACATGGTGAAGATGATGAGGATCATGAGACTGAAGGCTGCGGTGACAACATACCAATAGATGTCCAGTCCGTGGGGTGTGATGTACTGGTCATTGGGTACGCAGTATCCAATATATAACTGATTACCACTATAGTCAGTGGCATACACGCCTATACCCAGGATTGGTGGAATACTGAACATCACCCCTATGGCCAGGATCACACCAATAACAACCTTAGACACCAACTTTGTCATACGTGTACTTGGTGGTGTGCATATCAGAATGTATCGGTCACAGGAAATGGCCACCAATACCATTACAGACGTTGGTATGGAGAAATACCTCAGCATCTCGAAGATTTTACACACCGCATCATACTTGACAGTTGTTCTCCATTGCGTGATGATGACATATGGAATGACTAACATACACACCATGAGGTCCATGATCGCCAGCATCAACATGAAGTACATTGATGTGTGCTTGGACGAGGTGCGCACAAACACGAGGATGACCACACTGTTGCCAACGACACCAAGGAATCCGATGACAGCGAGGAGAGATGACAGGGTAAGAAGAGACTGGTACATGGAGTTTCGGTAACGTGTGACGAGGATACAGTACAGCGTGTGACACTCCCGCATCCAGGATCCATCATCGGAAAAAGTAGAGTTATCCTGAAGGCTAGCATTGAACAGAAGGGACATGTTAGTCCCTTGAGAGGTGTTCACTGATAAGCTAGTACTCATGGCTGTTGTCAGGTGGAAGTCTGTGCTAAGTTAGCTGTTGCCAAATGTAAAAATATCTCATGTACTATCCGATGTGTTCCTCTGTGTGACAGTAATACACTATCCAATGTGTTCTTTTGTGTTACAGTAATACACTATCCAATGTATTCTTCTGTGTTACAGTAATACACTATCCAATGTGTTCCACTGTGTGAAAGTAATACACTATCCAATGTGTTCCTCTGTGTGACAGTAATACACTATCCAATGTGTTCTTCTGTGTGACAGTAATACACTATTTAATGTGTTCCTCTGTGTAACAGTAATACACTATCCAATGTGTTCCTCTGTGTTACAGTAATACACTATCCAATGTATTCCTCTGTGTGACAGTAATACACTATTTAATGTGTTCCTCTGTGTGACAGTAATACACTATCCAATGTGTTCCTCTGTGTGACAGTAATACACTATCCAATGTGTTCCTCTGTGTGACAGTAATACACTATTTAATGTGTTCCTCTGTGTGACAGTAATACACTATCCAATGTGTTCCTCTGTGTGACAGTAATACACTATCCAATGTGTTCCTCTGTGTGACAGTAATACACTATTTAATGTGTTCCTCTGTGTGACAGTAATACACTATCCAATGTGTTCCTCTGTGTGACAGTAATACACTATCCAATGTGTTCCTCTGTGTGACAGTAATACACTATTCAATGTGTTCCTCTGTGTGACAGTAATACACTATCCAATGTGTTCCTCTGTGAGACAGTAATACACTATCCAATGTGTTCCTCTGTGTGACAGTAATACACTATTCAATGTGTTCCTCTGTGTGACAGTAATACACTATCCAATGTGTTCCTCTGTGAGACAGTAATACACTATTTAATGTGTTCCTCTGTGTGACAGTAATACACTATCCAATGTGTTCCTCTGTGAGACAGTAATACACTATTTAATGTGTTCCTCTGTGTGACAGTAATACACTATCCAATGTGTTCCTCTGTGAGACAGTAATACACTATTTAATGTGTTCCTCTGTGTGACAGTAATACACTATTTAATGTGTTCCTCTGTGTGACAGTAATACACTATCCAATGTGTTCTTCTGTGTGACAGTAATACACTATTAATGTGTTCCTCTGTGTGACAGTAATACACTATCCAATGTGTTCCTCTGTGAGACAGTAATACACTATCCAATGTGTTCCTCTGTGTGACAGTAATACACTATTTAATGTGTTCCTCTGTGTGACAGTAATACACTATCCAATGTGTTCCTCTGTGAGACAGTAATACACTATTTAATGTGTTCCTCTGTGTGACAGTAATACACTATCCAATGTGTTCTTCTGTGTGACAGTAATACACTATTAATGTGTTCCTCTGTGTGACAGTAATACACTATCCAATGTGTTCCTCTGTGTGACAGTAATACACTATTCAATGTGTTCCTCTGTGAGACAGTAATACACTATTCAATGTGTTCCTCTGTGTGACAGTAATACACTATCCAATGTGTATCACTTTATAACAGTATTTGACACACTATCTAATGTGTATCACTTTATAACAGTATTTGAAACACCATCCAATGTGTATCACTTTATAACAGTATTTGAAACACCATCCAATGCGTATCACTTTATAACAGTATTTGACACACTATCCAATGTGTATCACTTTGTAACAGTATTTGACACACTATCCAATGTGTATCACTTTATAACAGTATTTGAAACACCATCCAATATGTATCACTCTAACAGTATTTTGAAAAATATTCCAGTATGAGTCACTTTGTGTAACTGTTTCAGCTGTTAAGCTAAAAGTAATAAAGAATTTGAACTTGTCTAAATGTATTTAACCTGTCAATGTTGCTGTTCAGCAGACGGAGGAATATGACTTCTGGGTTACCTGCTTGCCGTTTTATCATAACCTGTAACAGTAGATTTACGTGCTGATTAAACAGGAGCATGATGATTAAGTAGGAGCGGGATCTGTAATACTATTAGCAGACTATTACTAAGACCACATATAGATCAGTGATAATTGTTACCAGTATTTATATACTGGCATTAAAAAGATGCATAATTAGGGTCCACACATTTTGTTCCTGGCTGATAACTTTAGTATTTATTGACCGATGTATATGAAACTTTGTCAACATGTTCAGTTTACAAAAATACACATTGAGGTAAAAAGTCAAGGTCAAAGGTTAAGGTCATTAGGTTCAAAGGTCAAGGTCAAATTTTACATATTTTCACTGATGAACATTTTGTTATGACATTATGAAGCAAAGTTGATCAGAATTAAACAAGGAGTCAACTGACCAAAGGTTAAGGTCATCGGTCAGGGTTCAAGGTCAAATTTTGTAGATTTTCACTGGTGAACATTTCGCTATAACATTATGAAGCAAAATTGTTTGGAATTAAACAAAGAGACACACTTAGGTAAAAAGTTGATGTCAAGTTGATCAGAATTAAACAAGGAGTCAACTGACCAAAGGTCAAGGTCATTGGGTCAAACGTCAAGGTTAAATTTTGTATCTTTTTACTGGTGAACATTTCGCTATGACACTTTGAAGCAATGTTGCTCAGAATTAAACAAGGAGTCAATTGACCAAAGGTCAAGGTCACTGGGCCAAAGGTGAAGGTTAAATTTTGTACCTTTTCTCTGATGAACATTTTGTTATGTTATTATGAAGCAATAATGTTCAGAACTTAACACAGATTCAACTGACCTTAGGTCCAGGTTATGGGGTTCAAAGGGTCAAGGTCAAGTTTTGTATTTTTTACTGATTTACATTTTGTTATGATATTTAGAAGCAAAGTTGGTCGGAATTAAAGAATAAGTCAACTGACCAAATATCAGGGTAACTGGGTTAATGGTCAAGGTCATTTGGGGTCCAAAGGTCAAATTCAAAGTGGATCTCTGACTTTGACACTGGCTCTTGATGGAGGAGGTATATAAGGTGAAATAAAAGCTAACAAATGAGTATTGGACCGGTATTTACATTTCTGTTAGCCCAGCAAATATGAAAGTGGAAGGAAACAAGACTCACATCATATTACATGTAAAATGTATATTTTGCTTCCTTGCCATTATTTTTGAAGTCCAAATGTCAAATGTCAAGCTCAGCTATATGGGCAGATTGCTTCTTGATGATTTTGGGGGATATATTGCTACAAGACGGGGCCCTTACTGACCTGTCAGTGTTCTAGTTTTTGTAAATGATGTAACTGATGTACCTGATGTAACTGAATACACTTTGAATTGCTATGGTGACTGCACAGTAACTATATCCTGTCTATATTAACCACCTGTCTCTGAGTGTCACCTGCTTCTACTACTTCCTGTCAAAAAACATAATTTCTGGAAACTTTTTCAACATTTATTTTACAATAAAGGAATTACTGTTACTAGTGGAAATGTCCATGTATTGATATCGTTACTATGGTAATGATTCTGGTTTCTCTATATTCTATATAACCTAATTCTATATAATCTATAGATAGATATTTATGCTAATTTACACAATGCAAAAACTCTAATGTTACCAACCTGCAAAAACTTTTAATTTAACAGAATGTTTCTTTTCATACATTTCCTTTGCATTTTTAACACTTTCATCAACAGAGAATAAGACATGTGACCTGTTTAACAATATACTCTAGCATTATGAATAAACATAAACAGACATGGGAAGTTTGAAAACTGCATATCGATTCCTTGCAAATTTATGAAAATGCATTACTTGCTATTTCATAGATGTTTGTATTCCATGAATTCTGCTTGCGTACCTATACCCAATATTTGATATAATTACATGTGAATGCAGTCTGTTGATGTAAATGACGGGGTGATTACCTCCTGTTGTCACATCGTTTGAGCAGGTCGGCTTTCTCACCTCATTACCATTCATGTATATAAGTATTCAATATTATCTATAGTTAGTGTTTTAGTCATCCTTCACATGATGCGGACCCGTTCAGATCGTTCGTGATTCAGGATCCGTCAGTCTGTCAGATTGTTCTTGTATTCGTTCACCTGCTGTTTTTAACCAACAACAGCAGTAAAAAACAGCGTTATAATACCTTTTGTTTTTTTGGTATGGTTGATTTTAAATAGGATTGAATAGGATATTAGTGGATTGCTGCCTCTATATCCACATCAATATAATTTGAAACACAATGTGTATAAAACGCTTTATGATCTTACGTACTTCAACATTCCAGAAGTTTTTCTCAAAATCAAATTCGTTACGAGATACAGTAACACCCTGTTGGAGACCATTCCAGATATCAATTATTCTTTGAGTAAAGTAAATGTTTTCTTATTTTTAAATGACAAAGTTTTTCCTTGAGCATCCAAATTGAACAATCCCTCCACAAAATTTGGACCATAGGCCTCAGACCACATAGTAACCCCACTGGTAATGTTCAGACTATTAACAGTAACTATAATATAATATATAGATATTGTACAGTACCTGTAAGCCTCAGACCACATAGTAATCCCACTGGTAATGTTCAGACAATTAACAGTAACTATAACATGATATATAGATATTGTACAGTACCTGTAGGTCTCAGACGACATAGTAACCCCACTGGTAATGTTCAGACAATTAACAGTAACTATAACATGATATATAGATATTGTACAGTACCTGTAGGTCTCAGACCACATAGTAACCCCACTGGTAATGTTCAGACAATTAACAGTATTCTATAACATAATATATAGATATTGTACAGTACCTGTAGGCCTCAGACCACATAGTAATCCCACTGGTAATGTTCAGACAATTAACAGTAACTATGATATAATATATAGATATTGTACACTACCTGTAGGTCTCAGACCACATAGTAACCCCACTGGTAATGTTCAGACAATTAACAGTAACTATAATATAATATTTAGATATTGTACAGTACCTGTAGGCCTCAGACCACATAGTAACCCCACTGGTAATGTTCAGACAATTAACAGTATTCTATAACAAAATGTATAGATATTGTACAGTACCTGTAGGCCTCAGACCACATAGTAATCCCACTGGTAATGTTCAGACAATTAACAGTATTCTATAACATAATAAATAGATATTGTACAGTACCTGTAGGTCTCAGACCACATAGTAACCTCACTGGTAATGTTCAGACAATTAACAGTAACTATGATATAATATATAGATATTGTACACTACCTGTAGGTCTCAGACCATATAGTAACCCCACTGGTAATGTTCAGACAATTAACAGTATTCTATAACATAATAAATAGATATTGTACAGTACCTGTAGGTCTCAGACCACATAGTAATCCCACTGACATTATATTCCTACTGGTGATACTAAAATATTACACAATATTTCTAAAGATTCACAAGTTTTTGATTTTTTTTCATATCCTTCTGATCATGATGTTCCTGCTGAGATTAGGTATTTCAAGCATGTGTAGAAGTAAGGATAAGAGCTGGCTTAGCCTATAAGTGATGCTGCGGTTAGCCTGCGTCATTGTAAGAGGGCTTGTTTTGATTGTGGCCCGTAATTAAAGCCAACAGGAGAGTCACTCTAACCTGTCCCTACTTTCCACAGAGCAGGAGAGATAAGGGCCATTACAAACCATATTTCTTGTAATTAGTTTTATGTGAAGTGTTCAAGCAATGAACATTAAACATGTGAATAAGACCTATAGCTACATGTTTATGCCAAGTAGCAACAAAACGTAAAATAACGTGACTTTTTAGGTCACCTGACACAAAGTCTCAGTTGACCTATTGTGATTGCCTTTTGTCTGTCATGCGTCCATAACCAATAAATGTTTTTGACTTTTTCTCCATAACTTCCCAACTGATTTCAATAAAAAGAAAATTTTGCAGGAAGGTTTTGTGGTCAAATGCAAACCAAAAGTATACATGATATGGACCTAACCCCCAGGGACCTGAGGAACAGGCCAAAAGGGGAAGGGGTAAAATTTACTGTAGTTTCTATACAGAAACAATACTTTTGGGTATATTTTGCTTATTTTCAGTGGGATATAATTCAAACTTCGTTTGAATTATCATCATGTGATTGCCATTTGATGTTACGGAAATCAATATCCTGACTCATTCCAAGGGCCTGAGGGGAGGGGCCAAAAGGTGTCAAATTGGATAACATTTCATTAATCCCCTTTTCCAGACTAAGATAGGCGCGAATCAAATACTCTCTGTGAATGGAAAGATCGTGAGGTGCTTTATCAAAACTGTGAATGTCTCAGCATGTTTAAATTTGATATAAAAGATCTCTGATTCAAGGGAAAAAGGTATAAATAAAAGGTACGGCCACACTTTTTGCAGGGAGCCGGGTCCAACCGGAGTATATAAACATGTACATATAAGGTGGCAGTACCCAAATCGGATCGGTACCCAAATCGGATCACTTTTTGCAAAATTACTTATAAATAAATAAACGTGTCAACAAGCCAGTTATAACAATGATGTAGTCTTAGCATAGATAGCCATGCACCATTTTGTATCTACAGATGATTAGTTTTTAAGTTCAAATAGCGCAAGAAAACGTAATTCAAACTCAAATGTCAATGTTTTAATTACGTTTTAAAAAAATGGCGCTTGCGATGACTATGCACTCTGTTTTGGACTATAGGAATAAATTCACGCTATAGAAATACTTTTTGTCATATAAATTCTAAAGGTCATCATAAAATGTTAATATGCTGACAAAAAAATATTCATTTGAAGCGTACGATACTGCAAAATTCAAGCCATGATCCGATTTGGGTCCCGACATTCACAAAAAAACGGAGACGCTGATTGGTGACTTCAGAGCGTTCTATAAATATCTCAAGTGAGCCCCGGGTGCTAATTTCGTTTGTGAGAACACCCATCGATATTTTATTTTTGAAACAACCGTAAATGAATATAATTCCTCCTCAGATTTTTCAATGAATTAATAAAATGATGGTTTGGTGATCCGATTTGGGTACTGTCACCTTAGAGTACTATTTGAAATATTTTGAATTAAACATAAAATATAAAAGCCAAAATGACCTTAATTCTTAAGGCTGCTAGGTTTGTTTTATGCACAAAGGATTGCTGTTAAATGTTTATCTATAAAAAAATAAAAAATAAAAAGAGAAACTGTACAAGAAAATAAAATCTTATTTTGACTTATTATATAGTAGTATATATAAGACAATCATCAATATTATGTATATGCATTCTTTGAAAATAAAAAATATTAGGAAGGAACAAAAATATTTAACTCGAATAAAAAAGAGAGAATGATTGTATTAGATATGTGAGTTTTTATGATTGCTGTAGAGGTGATAGTTGTTGTTCAGCTTAGAATATCTCCACACAATCGGTTAATTATCAGTAAATGCTGCTGAAGCTGTCAAGTGACCATCTGTCCACCTGATAATTGACACTAATGGCCATTACCACTGTTGACCAAACACTGCTGGTACGGGATTGGCAGCCGTGGACCATTATTGGCTTCTATCATAGCTGTAAAGTACCCATCACACACTTTACATAGACCCTTCAACATCTCCAGGTTGTCACGAAAATGTCAATGGTTGTCCCATTACATGTCCAGCAGCTTAAAAGTGGAGTGTAGGGTCATGATTGTCTTGAGATTTCTGTTGTTACCGTACCAGGTATAGTCCCCTTACCATACTAGGTATAGTCCCCTTACTGTACCAGGTATAGTCCCCTTACTGTACCAGGTATAGTCCCCTTACTGTACCAGGTATAGTCCCCTTACCACACCAGGTATAGTCCCCTTACTGTACTAGGTATAGTCCCCTTACTGTACCAGGTATAGTCCCCTTACTGTACCAGGTATAGTCCCATTACCATACCAGGTATAGTCCCCTTACCATACCAGGTATAGTCCCCTTACTGTACTAGGTATAGTCCCCTTACTGTACCAGGTATAGTCCCCTTACTGTACCAGGTATAGTCCCATTACCATACCAGGTATAGTCCCCTTACCATACCAGGTATAGTCCCCTTACTGTACTAGGTATAGTCCCCTTACTGTACCAGGTATAGTCCCCTTACTGTACCAGGTATAGTCCCATTACCATACCAGGTATAGTCCCCTTACCATACCAGGTATAGTCCCCTTACTGTACTAGGTATAGTCCCCTTACTGTACCAGGTATAGTCCCCTTACTGTACCAGGTATAGTCCCATTACCATACCAGGTATAGTCCCCTTACCATACCAGGTATAGTCCCCTTACTGTACTAGGTATAGTCCCCTTACTGTACCAGGTATAGTCCCCTTACTGTACCAGGTATAGTCCCATTACCATACCAGGTATAGTCCCCTTACCATACCAGGTATAGTCCCCTTACTGTACTAGGTATAGTCCCCTTACTGTACCAGGTATAGTCCCCTTACTGTACCAGGTATAGTCCCATTACCATACCAGGTATAGTCCCCTTACCATACCAGGTATAGTCCCCTTACTGTACTAGGTATAGTCCCCTTACTGTACCAGGTATAGTCCCCTTACTGTACCAGGTATAGTCCCATTACCATACCAGGTATAGTCCCCTTACCATACCAGGTATAGTCCCCTTACTGTACTAGGTATAGTCCCCTTACTGTACCAGGTATAGTCCCCTTACTGTACCAGGTATAGTCCCATTACCATACCAGGTATAGTCCCCTTACCATACCAGGTATAGTCCCCTTACTGTACTAGGTATAGTCCCCTTACTGTACCAGGTATAGTCCCCTTACTGTACCAGGTATAGTCCCATTACCATACCAGGTATAGTCCCCTTACCATACCAGGTATAGTCCCCTTACTGTACTAGGTATAGTCCCCTTACTGTACCAGGTATAGTCCCCTTACTGTACCAGGTATAGTCCCATTACCATACCAGGTATAGTCCCCTTACCATACCAGGTATAGTCCCCTTACTGTACTAGGTATAGTCCCCTTACCACACCAGGTATAGTCCCCTTACTGTACTAGGTATAGTCCCCTTACTGTACTAGGTATAGTCCCCTTACCATACCAGGTATAGTCCCCTTACCACACCAGGTATAGTCCCCTTACTGTACCAGGTATAGTCCCCTTACTGTACCAGGTATCTTGATCTTAATCTTGATACCTTACCATGCCAGGTAAATTATAACACCTTCCTATACCTGGTAAATCTTGATACCTTACCATGCCAGGTAAATTATAATACCTTCCTATACCAGGTAAATCATGGTTTACTTGTGATACCAGGAAAATTATAGTGCCTGCCATGTCAAATACACAAGGCTCTGAACCATACAACATAAAAGGTTACTCATCCTAAATAACTGGTAAGAAAAGATGTTTCACAGCCTATACCAGATAAATGATGCTTATTGCCGTAATTAAATAAGCTTACTTACCATGACAGATAAACCATGCTCACCCACCGTTCTAGGTAAATATTGGCTTGTTATACCATTCTAGATAAGTTACAGTACCCCCACCAACTAACATATGATATTGTAATTCAGACAGGAAGACATCAGATTTTGTCATTATTAGTCATGTATATAGCATGTAAGAATGGATTTTCTGTTGTGGTTTATTTATCTACAGGTGTAATAACACCAATGGAGACATATCACAGCAAAAACCACAATCAATCCATTTGTTAATTAAGATGTACAATATTGAGTCTAGACAAAGTTTACAATCTAGACAAAGTTCACAATCTAGACAAAGTTCACAGCCTAGACAAAGTCCACAGCCTAGACAGCCTAGACAAAGTTCAGCCTAGACAAAGTTATGTCCAGACAAAGTTCACAGTCTAGACAAAGTTCACTGTCTAGACAAAGTTCACAATCTAGACAAAGTTCACAGCCTAGACAAAGTTCACAGTCTAGACAGCCTAGACAAAGGTCAACCTAGACAAAATCATGTCCAGACAAAGTTCACAGTGTACACAAAGTTCACTGTCTAGACAAAGTTCACAGCCTAGACAATTTTCACAGCCTAGACAACGTTCACAGCCTAGACAAAGTTCACAGTCTAGACAGTCTAGAGAGCATAGACAAAGCTATGTCCAGACAAAGTTCACAGTCTAGACTGTCTTGACAGCCTAGACAAAGTTCACTGTCTAGACAACGTTCACTGTCTAGACAAAGTTCACAGTCTAGACAGCTTAGACAAAGTTCAGCCTAGACAAAGTTCAGCCTAGACAAAGTTCAGCCTAGACAAAGTTCAGCCTAGACAAAGTTCAGCCTAGACAAAGTTATGTCCAGACAAAGTTCACAGCCTAGACAAAGTTCACAGTCTAGACAAAGTTCACAGTCTAGACAGCCTAGACAAAGTTCACTGTCTAGACAAAGTTCACTGTCTAGACAAAGTTCACTGTCTAGACAAGGATCACTGTCTAAACAAGGTTCACTGTCTAGACAAAGTTCACTGTCTAGACAAAGTTAAGTCCAGACAAGGTTCACATTTTAGACAAAGTTCACAGCCTAGACAAAGTTCAGAGTCTAGACAAAGTTCACAGCCTAGACAAAGTTCACAGTCTAGACAAAGTTCACAGCCTAGACAAAGTTCACAGTCTAGACAAAGTTATGGCCAGGCAAAGTTCACAGCCTAGACAAAGTTCACAGTCTAAACAGAATTCACTGTCTAGAGAAAGTTCACAGTCTCGACAAAGTTCACTATCTAGACAAATTTAACTGTCTAGACAAAGTTCACAGTCTGGACAGACTAGACAAATTTTACAGACTAGACAAAGTTCACAGCCTAGACAAAGTTATGTCCAGACAAAGTTCACAGTCTAGACAATTTTCACAGCCTAGGCAAAGTTCACAGCCTAGACAAAGTTCACAGTCTAGACAAAGTTATGTCCAGACAAAAATCACAGTCTAGACAAAGTTCACAGCCTAGACAAAGTTCACAGTCTAGACAAAGTTATGTCCAGACAAAATTCACAGTCTAGACAAAGTTCACAGCCTAGACAAAGTTCACAGTCTAGACAAAGTTATGTCCAGACAAAAATCACAGTCTAGACAAAGTTCACAGCCTAGACAAAGTTCACAGTCTAGACAAAGTTATGTCCAGACAAAATTCACAGTCTAGACAAAGTTCACAGCCTAGACAAAGTTCACAGTATAGACAAAATTCACAGTCTAGACAAAGTTCACAGTATAGACAAAGTTCACTATCTAGACAAAAATCATTGTCTAGAAATAGTTCACAGTCTAGAAAACGTTCACTGTCTAGACAAAGTTCACAGTCTCAACAAAGTTCACAGTCCAGACAAAGTTCAGCCTAGACAAAGTTCACTGTTTAGACAAAGTTCACAGTCTAGACTGTCATGACAGCCTAGACAAAGTTCACAGTCTAGACAGCCTAGACAAAGTTCACTGTCTAGACAAAGTTCACAGCCAAGACAAAGGTCACAGTCTAGACAGCGTAGACAAAGTTCACAGTCTTGACAGCCTAGACAAAGTTCACAGTCTTGACAAAGTTCACAGTCTTGACAGCCTAGACAAAGTTCACAGTCTAGACAAAGTTCACAGCCTAGACAAAGTTCACAGTCTAGACAGTCTTGACAGCCTAGACAAAGTTCACAGTCTAGACAAAGTTCACAGTCTTGACAGCCTAGACAAAGTTCACAGTCTAGACAAAGTTCACAGCCTAGACAAAGTTCACAGTCTAGACTGTCTTGACAGCCTAGACAAAGTTCACAGTCTAGACAAAGTTCACAGTCTTGACAGCCTAGACAAAGTTCACAGTCTAGACAAAGTTCACAGCCTAGACAAAGTTCACAGTCTAGACTGTCTTGACAGCCTAGACAAAGTTCACAGTCTAGACAAAGTTCACAGTCTAGACAAAGTTCACAGCCTAGACAAAGTTCACAGTCTAGACTGTCTTGACAGCCTAGACAAAGTTCACAGTCTAGACAAAGTTCACAGTCTAGACAAAGTTCACAGCCTAGACAAAGTTCACAGTCTAGACTGTCTTGACAGCCTAGACAAAGTTCACAGTCTAGACAAAGTTCACAGTCTAGACAAAGTTCACAGCCTAGACAAAGTTCACAGTCTAGACTGTCTTGACAGCCTAGACAAAGTTCACAGTCTAGACAAAGTTCACAGTCTAGACAAAGTTCACAGCCTAGACAAAGTTCACAGTCTAGACTGTCTTGACAGCCTAGACAAAGTTCACAGTCTAGACAAAGTTCACAGTCTAGACAAAGTTCACAGCCTAGACAAAGTTCACAGTCTAGACTGTCTTGACAGCCTAGACAAAGTTCACAGTCTAGACAAAGTTCACAGTCCTGACAGCCTAGACAAAGTTCACAGCCTAGACAAAGTTCACAGTCTAGACAAAGTTCACAGTCTAGACAAAGTTCACAGCTTAGACAAAATTCACAGTTGAATTTAAAAATATAATTATGTAACAAAAATGTGATGGAAAAATGGTATCGTGGTATTTACCAGACATATTGATGTACAATGTAACAATGATGTACATTGTAATTGTTTACCTATATACAGGTACTGTTATTTACCAGACATGCTGATGTACAATGTAACAATGATGTACATTGTTATTGTTTACCTATATATAGGTACTGTTATTTACCAGACATGCTGATGTACAATGTAACAATGATGTACATTGTTATTGTTTACCTATATACAGGTACTGTTATTTACCAGACATGCCGATGAGAGATAAAACAATTGGTACTGTGACAGCAACACCTTATATATTTCAGACCCTACCCAAAGATGATCAGAAGTTGCGGACATTACTGGGTGGTGTTCTGTATGCCTACGAGCTCCCCCCACCTGAGGACATCAAACCCCTTACTGTAGAGGAGGAAAAGTGCAGTAAAACAAAGAGCAGTTTGGGGCTGAACGACATACAGAGGGGACTCACAAAAGGTGAGGGAAGTTTTAAATTAATTGATTTAAACAAACTAAAGATGAAACTGATCTTAAGCTTAACACACCGATAGGGCTCAGTAAAACTGGGGGAAGTTTGAAGCTTGTTGACATAACAGATGAAGCTATATGGGGCTCCATGACATACAGATAGGGCTCAATAAAGATGTAGGTAGTATGGGGCTCCATGACATACAGATAGGGCTCAATAAAGATGTGGGAAGTATAGGACTCCATGACATACAGATAGGGCTCAATAAAGATATAGGCAGTATGGGGCTCAATGACAAACAAAGAAGTCATGATTAATATTAGTGCAGTTTGGAGCTCAATGACATACAAATAGGGATTGCTTGTGAGTGTAGTTTTAAGAACCTAGCTACACATTGAAGTGCTTGTTAAAGAATTTGTAGTTAAAAAGAACATGGGGGCCTGATAAGGAAACTTTCTGTTTTGTATTTTCACTATTTGTAATTCCTTAAACAATACAACTTGACTTTATTTTGTTCCAGCCAAAGTCCAGGCAAAGTTAACCAATGGCAATGTTCCTTCAATGAGTCTGTCTACAAGTTCAGACATTGGGTCACTGTCCACTGGAAACACACCGTCACATTCCCGTAACCCTAGCGATGCAGGAATGATGGGAAGTCTGAACGGAACACCAGAAAACAACAACAGTATGGCTCGCTCTATAGGTGATCATCTCTTTAAAGGATTCGTCATCAGCGTCCACAGGAAAATGGTGAGTCTCTTATTAGGGAACTGATCATCAGTGTCCACAGGAAAATGGTGAGTCTCTCATTAGGGAACTGATCATCAGTGTCCACAGGAAAATGGTGAGTCTCTTATAAGGGAACTGATCATCAGCGTCCACAGGAAAATGGTGAGTCTCTTATTAGGGAACTGATCATCAGTGATTGTCTGCGTGGTTCGCGTTCTGACTTGACTTTAACTGATTGTCTGCGTTGTTCGCATTCTGACTCGGCTTCAACTGATTGTCTGCGTGGTTCGCGTTCTGACTTGACTTTAACTGATTGTTTGTGTGGTTCGCGTTCTGACTTGGCTTTAACTGATTGTTCGTGTGGTTCGCGTTCTGACTCGGCTTTAATTGATTGTTCGTGTGGTTCGCGTTCTGACTCGGCTTTAACTGATTGTTCGTGTGGTTCGCGTTCTGACTTGACTGTTACTGATTGTTCGTGTGGTTCGCATTCTGACTCGGCTTTAACTGATTGTTCGTGTGGTTCGCGTTCTGACTCGGCTTTAACTGATTGTTTGTGTGGTTCGCGTTCTGACTCGACATTAACTGATTGTTCGCGTGGTTCGCGTTCTGACTCGGCTTTAACTGTTTGTATGCGTGGTTCGCGTTCTGACTCGGCTTTAACTGATTGTTCGTGTGGTTCGCGTCACATCAGTTATGGATCAGAAATCTAGTACATATTCTTCATATCTACCAGTATAATTTATGCAATCTATAAATAGATATTTGTGTGTGTATATTTTCGGGCTAATTAAAACATGAACATTACTACACGGTGAAAAATTCAGGACAATAAATGGAACTGTTGATCCTGTTCTAGGTATCAAGAAGGTAGTATGCAATAAACATTTGTTAACTTTTATCCGTAGATGAACGAAAAGAATAATGAACCACAAAAAGTTTGAATTTGAATAAATATAAAATAGTAAATTAAAAAGAAATGTAGATTTGATCAAATTTTACTCGTAATGTACCTATAGACCTTTGATAGATATTAAATCTTCTTCCTCTACAATTATTTTTCAGAACCTGATGGACGTATACTTCCTGTCCTCTCAGAAGACACGCCCATGTTTGTTCGGGACACCAATTATCCTTCCATGTTCTGAGAAAACCAACAACCTTGACCTTTATCAGTTTGTGTGGACTCAGGTGTCCCGCCTAGTCAGCCCCCTACCCCCCTCAGAGGCCAAATCAGCAAATCATGCTCAGGACTGGTAAGTATTTCCCCTGCGACCCCCTTCAACCCCTACGACCCCTACCCCCTTCAGAGGCCATATCAGCAAATCATGCTCAGGACTGGTAGGTATTTCCCCTACGACCCCCTTACCCCCATTAGAGGCCAAATCAGCAAACCATGCTCAGGACTGGTAGGTATTTCCCCTACGACCCCCCTACCCCCTCAGAGGCCAACTCAGCAAACCATGCTCAGGACTGGTAGGTATTTCCCCTACGACCCCCTTCAACCCGTACGACCCCCTTACCCCCCTCAGAGGCCAAATCAGCAAACCATGCTCAGGACTGGTAGGTATTTCCCCTACGACCCCCTTCAACCCGTACGACCCCCTTACCCCACTCAGAGACCAAATCAGCAAACCATGCTCAGGACTGGTAGGTATTTCCCATACAACCCCTTTACCCCCATCAGAGGCCAAATCAGCAAACCATGCTCAGGATTGGTAGGTATTTCCCCTACGAACCCCTACCCCATCCCCTCCCTTTACCAAATCAGGGTCCAAATTAAGAAACATTTACCATACTGATAGATATCATCCCAATCCATAATTCACTTTAACCCAAATCTACTCTGCACCTGTTCCCAGCAAGTTATTTCAACATTTGAAGTTTCTGAGTTTGTAAACATTGTAGATTTATTGAGGTAAATATAATACCATTTTTTTTTTTGCATAATGTCAATAATTTTTCGGATAATGCCTCTGCAAGGTTTACTTATATTGATGTAGTGAGTGTATTTAAATGTGGTTGTTGTAGTGACGACAGTCTTGGTTACGAGTACCCGTTCACGCTGAAGGTGGTACAGAAGGACGGCCTGACGTGTGCCTGGTGTCCCTGGTACAGGTAATACTGTCTTATTTGTTGAGTGTGTTATACATATAGTTCAATCTTAGGAAGACTTAGTGTATCATATAGACTAAAACATCATCAACAATGCAAATAAAGATGATCATCGTTAACAATTTCTATTGCCTGCAAATGGCCCCAAGACTTTAAAAAGTTGGCGATGATCACTAATATCTGCCATGTTGATGATATTTAGTCTGCATCTATATGTATCTATGAGGTGGAGAGTTGTTTGCTTGTCTGTAGTAGACTTAGATAGAAGTTACACATGGAGCGGCTGTAGTAGACTTAGATAGAAGTTACACATGGAGCGACTGTAGTAGACTTAGATAGAAGTTACACATGGAGCGACTGTAGTAGACTTAGATAGAAGTTACACATGGATCGGTTGTAGTAGACTTAGATAGAAGTTACACATGAAGCGGTTGTAGTAGACTTAGATAGAAGTTACACAAGGAGCGGTTGTAGTAGACTTACATAGGATTATATTTAGTCTGCATCTATATGTATCTATGAGGTGGAGAGTTGTTTGCTTGTCTGTAGTAGACTTAGATAGAAGTTACACATGGAGCGACTGTAGTAGACTTAGATAGAAGTTACACATGGATCGGTTGTAGTAGACTTAGATAGAAGTTACACATGGAGCGACTGTAGTAGACTTAGATAGAAGTTACACATGGATCGGCTGTAGTAGACTTAGATAGAAGTTACACATGGATCGGTTGTAGTAGACTTAGATAGAAGTTACACATGAAGCGGTTGTAGTAGACTTAGATAGAAGTTACACATGGAGAGGCTGTAGTAGACTTAGATAGAAGTTACACAAGGAGCGGCTGTAGTAGACTTAGATAGAAGTTACACATGGATCGGTTGTAGTAGACTTAGATAGAAGTTACACATGAAGCGGTTGTAGTAGACTTAGATAGAAGTTACACATGGAGCGGTTATAGTAGACTTAGATAGTAGTTACACATGGAGCGGCTGTAGTAGACTTAGATAGAAGTTATACATGGAGCGGCTGTAGTAGACTTAGATAGAAGTTATCTATAACTGCTCAGTTTTGTGATACAGATACTTCTGGGACTGATTTTCAGTTTTGTGATACAGATACTTCTGGACCTGATTTTCAGTTTTGTGATACAGATACTTCTGGGACTGATTTTCAGTTTTGTGATACAGAGACTTCTGTGACTGTTTAAAGTTATGTATAATTCAATGTTCTAGTGATACATGAAATCATGATTGATGCAAGAAATTATGCCAAAATGGATATCACATGAAACTTAAGCTATTTATGGTAACATAAGGTCAATGTTTGCTTTACTTAATAGAATTTATATCAGTATCGCTTGTTCTGTTACCTAATGATATTATGCTGATAAAGATAACATGCACAAATTATTTATGATTCGTTCTCACAATGATAATTTTGAGATTTTACCATCCATAATTTTTCTGTGACTTAGGTTTTGCCGAGGATGTCGACTTGAATGTACAGCGGATCCTTTTAACTTTGGGAGTTCATTTATAGCCATTGATTGGGAACCCACAGCACTCCATCTTCGCTACCAAACCTCACACGAAAAAGTGAGTTGTAACGAAACAGGGCTGCAAGGTCAGCTGCTTGTGACAATAATCGTTGTCAAGGTTTCATCCCTTTCTCATTCAATGATATTGTAATCATTCTGGTACTTGTTGGTCTTACTGTAAATTTTGAAGAAATTGCTAATGATATTTGTTTGAAGTTTTTGAATCCTTTCATTTGACTATAGCTTACATGAGTATGTTTGTGTTATTTTCTTCTTATGGCCAAATCCTCCTGCAATATTATATGCTGTTAAAAATGTATTTTCTAAGTTTTGCTGGGTAGTTTCTTTCGTGGATTGAAGCCATTTAGAAAAACTACATTAACATAAATTGTGCGAGTGCAAACAGCTAGCATCTGCTCTGTATATAATTTGAGATATGTGTATAGTTAAAGAAACCTACAGTACTGTGAGAATTTACTTAACTTTCAACAAAGCTAAATATTTAATAAAATAATTCAGTATTGATTGCGCAATATTGTTCATGCCTATAGGCATACCCCCTAGCTACATAAATCAGTAACCGCTATAACTACTTCAGGTTTGATCACTCCTGAGGCACTAGATGAACTTTCAGGGTTGATCACTCCTGAGGCACTGGATGAACATTCAGGGTTGATCACTCCTGAGGCACTGGATGAACATTCAGGTTTGATCACTCCTGAGGCACTGGAAGAACATTCAGGTTTGATCACTCCTGAGGCACTGGATGAACATAGCTGCTACTGTAAACTGGGAAATATTCGCCCAGTCAAACTTTTGCCCTTTACTCATGAAATCAATTTTCACCAAGTGTGATTTTCACTTTCCAATACTATGTTCACAGCAATGATAAATTATAGTAAAAGGTTAAACATTAAACTGCAGCAAACATTTCCCGGTGTACATTCTCACCTTAGTCTGATAAACCTCATCACCAGGCCTAATTTGTTAGGGATGCTGTATTTACTACCTTTTTCTGTAGTTATGGGAGGAGCACAGTAGTGTAGAGGAGAGTCGCCGGCGACAGACAGAGCCGATAGACCTGGATACGTGTCTCCAGGCATTCACCAAGGAAGAGGAGCTCGGTGAGGAGGAGTTGTACTACTGCTCCAAGTGTAAAAAACATTGTCTGGCTATCAAAAAACTGGATATTTGGCGATTACCCCCAATACTGGTGAGTACTTAATAGTACTTGTAGTGTTAACTTTGTTAGTTGTATTGATAACTACCTCCTACACTGTGGCAAGTGTCAAAGTACTGTTAATGGGACAAAGATAGACACAAAGGTTTGTTTACAAATTATTAGCTCATCTGGTTCTTCATTTAAACAGCTGAATGGAATTTCACTTAATTTGACTGGAAGCATCCGACGGTGGTGGGGATTCATAATTATACAAATACAGGGGCTGAGGAGCAGGACCAAAAAAGTAACTGTTGAGATCGCAATGCTCAATTGCCTGGCATGAAGAGACAAATACATTCATGCTACTTTGAATACTGTAAGGGTCCTGCCCGCCCTTGAGGGTTTAGCATTGGGTCTTAAACTGGAAAACAGTGGAGATTATCACCCTATAGTCATAACTGTACCAGTTTTGTATAAAGAGATGAACACACTGCTAAGATTAGCCTGGGATCTCACCCTTGGAAACGTTTTTCGCAATGTTTATGAAAATATTTTGCTATGATTGCTTTTCCCAGGTAAGTAATACAGGCTTTCTGGGCCTTTATTATTATTCTGTATTTACTCCACTTCATTTTTGGCATTCAGATTTTCAGTATGAATTCACTCTCCGACTAGAGACTTTACCCACTTCAGGTCTCTTATAAGCTTTTATCACATGTTTAATTCATCCTCCATTTCAGGATAAAAACAAAAACAAAAGAGAACCAAATTGTGATTTTAAAGTATACTGGGTACCATTAGATTTCCAGGAACGCATGGTGTTCCTTGAGCCCTCAGTGTATATCAAGCCTTTCTTGTGCTTTTTTTTTCAGATAATAAACTTAAAAAGATTCCAATTCCTAAATGGCAAATGGGTCAAGTCCCACAAGATTGTCAAGTTCCCTATAGAGGATTTCGACCCTTCAAATTACATTGCACCAACCAGGAAAGCTCACAACAAAAGTCAGAATTCCACCACCACCACCAGTACCAGTATCTCCTCTGATGAGAGCCTCAGCCAAAGCAACCATTGCTGTCAGAATATAAACACCACCACCCACCCAAACCCTGTGCCAAACGAGCGCATGTGGGGCTCCGTCTCCAGCGGAATCTCCTCCGACGAATCAGGTATGTCGGGTGTATTTTTCGTGTTCAGTTTTTAGCTGAGCTGATGCCATGGCGCAGCGTCCGGCGTCTGTCCGGCGTCCGTCAACTTTCCTTTAAACGACTTCTTCTGAAGAACCAGAAGGCATAGAGTCATGATATTTGGCTGGTAGCTTCCTTATATGGAGCCCGACAAAGTTTGCGAAAAAAACAGAATTTGACCTACTTTCAAGGTCAAAGGGGTCAAATATGTAAAAACCTTCAAACAACTTCTTCTGAAATACCAAAAGGATTAGAGACATGACAATTGGTAGGTAGCTTCCATGGAATAAGCCATACAAGGTTTGCGAATAAAAATGGCCTGGACCTACTTTCAAGGTCACAGGGGTGAAATATGTCAAAATTTTCAAACAACTTATCTTTTGAAATACAAAAAAGCCTAGAGATATGACAATTACCTGGTAGCTTCCTTGGTAAAAGCCAAATAAAGTTTGCGAATAAAAATGACCTTGACCTACTTAAAAGGTCATAGTGGTCAAATATGTCAAAATTTTCAAACAACTTATCTTTTGAAATATAGAAAAGCCTAGAGATATGACAATTACCTGGTAGCTTCCTTGGTAAAAGCCAAATAAAGTTTGCGAATAAAAATGACCTTGACCTACTTTAAAGGTCATAGTGGTCAAATATCTCAAAACCTTCAAACGACTTTTTCTGAAATACTGAAATGCCTAGTGATATTGTATTTAAACTCTAGGCTTCCTTGGAATAAGCCAAACAAAGTTTGCGAATAAAAATGACCTTGACTGACTTTCAAGGTCACAGGGGTCAAATGTGTTAAAATCTTTAAACAACTTTTTCTCAATAACGAACCGACATTGGAAGAAGATATATGCCCAATAGCATGCTGGGAGAAAGGGATACCAAGTTTGTTCATATGAATGACCTTGACCTACTTTCAAGGTCACAGGGGTCAAATGTGTCAAACATTTCAAACGACTTCTTCTGAAGAACTGAAAGGTATAGAATCTTTATATTTGGCAGGTGGCTTCCTGGGATAGAGCCAGACAAAGTTAGAAATTGAAAATGACCTTGACTTACTTTCAAGGTCACAGGAGTCAGATATGTCTAATGCTTAAAACGACTTCTTCTGAAGAACTGAAAGTTATAGAAGCTAAATATTTGGCTGGTGACTTCCTGGGAAAGAGCCCAACAAAGTTTGAGAATGAAAATGACCTTGACATACTTTTAAGGTCACATGAAGCAGATATGTCAAACACTTCAAACGACTTCTTCTGAAGAACTGGAAGGTATAGAACATTAATATTTGGCTTGAAGCTTCCTAGGAAAGAGCCCAACAAAGTTTGAGAATGAAAATGACCTTGACCTACTTTCAAGGTCACAGGAGTCAGATATGTCTAACGCTTAGAACAACTTCTTCTGAAGAACTGGAAGATATAGAACCTTAATATTTGGCTGGTTATTTCCTGGGAAAGAGCCAAACAAAGTTTGCTTATGAAAATGACCCAAATTACTTTAGAGGTCACAGAGGTCAACAACATTTTAAAGGATTTGTTCTTAAGAACTAAAAGAAATGGATTCATTAGATTTGGCTGGTAGCTTTTTGGAATAGAGCTAACCAATTTGAGAAGGAAAATGACATTGACCTACTTACAAGGTCACAGGAAAAAATATGTCAAGCAACTTCTGAAGAAGAATCAAAAAGCATAGAATCTTATGATAATATTTTGCTGGTAGTTTCAACAGATGGAGCCAACAAAGTTTGCGAAGGAAATCTTTTTAGTGCAATATAATATTTAATGAGAATATTTTACTATGACTGCTTAAATATTCAGGTGAGCGATACAGGGTCTCTTGTTATCACATAAATATGACAATATACAACACAAAATGAAAGCTATAGAAAGAAAGGTCCCGATAGTGAGAGTTTTATAACATGTTCTTTACCCTGTAGGTTCTGTGTTGGTGAGAGTTATATAACATGTCCTTTACCCTGTAGGTTCTGTGTTGGTGAGAGTTATATAGCATGCCCTTTACCCTGTAGGTTCTGTGTTGGTGAGAGTTATAAAACATTCCCTTTACCCTGTAGGTTCTGTGTTGGTGAGAGTTTTATAACATGCCCATTACCCTGTAGGTTATGTGATGGTGAGAGTTTTATAACATGTTCTTTACCCTGTAGGTTATGTAATGGTGAGAGATTTAAAACATGTTCTTTACCCTGTAGGTTCTGTGTTGGTAAGAGTTTTATAACATGCCCTTTACCTTGTAGGTTCTGTGTTGGTGAGAGTTTTAAAACATGTTCTTTACCCTGTAGGTTCTGTGTTGGTGAGAGTTTAAAACATTGTCTTCACGCTGTAGATTCTGTGTTGATGAGAGTTATATAACATGCCCTTTACCCTGTAGGTTCTGTGATGGTGAGAGTTTTAAAACATGCCCTTTACCCTGTAGGTTCTGTTATAGATGTTATATAACATGCCCTTTACCCTGTAGGTTCTGTGATGGATGTTATATAACATGTCCTTTACCCTGTAGGTTCTGTGTTGGTGAGAGTTTTATAACATGCCCTTTACCCTGTAGGTTCTGTTATAGATGTTATATAACATGTCCTTTACCCTGTAGGTTCTGTGATGGATGTTATATAACATGTCACTTACCCTGTAGGTTCGGTTATAGATGTTATATAACATGCCCTTTACCCTGTAGGTTCTGTTATGGATGTTATATAACATGCCCTTTACCCTGTAGGTTCTGTTATAGATGTATATAACATGCCCTTTACCCTGTAGGTTATGTTATAGATGTTATATAACATGTCCTTCACCCTGTAGGTTCTGTGATGGATGTTATATAACATGCCACTTACCCTGTAGGTTCGGTTATAGATGTTATATAACATGCCCTTTACCTTGTAGGTTCTGTTATAGATGTTATATAACATGCCCTTTACCCTGTAGGTTATGTTATAGATGTTATATAACATTCCCTTTACCCTGTAGGTTCTGTGATGGATGTTATATAACATGCCCTTTACCCTGTAGGTTCTGTGATGGATGTTATATAACATGTCCATTACCCTGTAGGGTCTGTTATAGATGTTATATAACATGTCCTTTACACTGTAGGGTCGGTGATGGATGTTATATAACATGTCACTTACCCTGTAGGTTCGGTTATAGATGTTATATAACATGCCGTTTACCCTGTAGGTTCTGTTATGGATGTTATATAACATGTCCTTTACCCTGTAGGTTCTGTGATGGTGAGAGTTTTATAACATGCCCTTTGCCCTGTAGGTTCTGTGATGGATGTTATATAACATGCCCTTTACCCGGTAGGTTCTGTTATAGATGTTATATAACATGCCCTTTTCCCTGTAGGTTATGTTATAGATGTTATATAACATGTCCATTACCCTGAAGGTTCTGTGATGGATGTTATATAACATGTCCATTCCCCTGTAGGTTCTGTTATAGATGTTATATAACATGTCCATTACCCTGAAGGTTCTGTGATGGATGTTATATAACATGTCCATTCCCCTGTAGGTTCTGTTATAGATGTTATATAACATGTCCATTACCCTGAAGGTTCTGTGATGGATGTTATATAACATGTCCTTTACCCTGTAGGTTCTGTTATAGATGTTATATAACATGTCCATTACCCTGTAGGTTCTGTTATAGATGTTCTATAACATGTCCTTTACACTGTAGGTTCTGTGATGGATGTTATATAACATGCCCTTTTCCCTGTAGGTTATGTTATAGATGTTATATAACATGTCCATTACCCTGTAGGTTCTGGGATGGATGTTATATAACATGTCCATTACCCTGTAGGTTCTGTTATAGATGTTCTATAACATGTCCTTTACACTGTAGGTTCTGTGATGGATGTTATATAACATGTCACTTACCCTGTAGGTTCGGTTATAGATGTTATATAACATGCCATTTACCCTGTAGGTTCTGTTATGGATGTTATATAACATGCCCTTTACCCTGTAGGTTCTGTTATGGATACCAGTGACTACAGTCAGATGAATGGTGACAGTAGGACAGGGGACAGCAGCGAGTCTTCCAGCCTCAGCAAGCCCTGCCAACTGTGTGCAGCCAACCGTGGCAATGACTACTCCAATGTCAAATATAACCTATATGCAATGTCGGTGAGTACAGCTTGAATGTTTTACCACTATGTACATGTTTTCAGCATGATAACAATGATCTGTCTCAATGTCTATATCACCGTTTTCATTTGTCTGGTGCAAAACTTTTGGAAATAAAAGTGGTTTTTCTTAGAATTAGTTTGGATTTTGGAAAGTACATTGTTTTCCTGGCTATTAGAGCTTGTGTTTGCAAGATTCTACTGTGGCTTAACATTATAAATGTTGTAAACAAACAGACATAGTTTCTGTTTCCATATATATAACACAGACAATGTTTCTTGTTGCATTCTTCTTTGTTTCTATTGTAGATATTGTTTACAGTCATGTGTAGTTTCTGTTTCCATACATGCTGATACAATTTCTTAATATAATCTTTTCTATCTCTAGCAAAATATGGTGTTTACAAACAAGCATAGTTTCTGTTTCCATATATATTACACTGACATTATGTGATTTCAGTGCCACACAGGGATACTTGGTGGGGGACATTATGTTGGATATGCAAAGAACCCCAACAAGAAGTGGTATTGCTATAACGACAGCAGTTGTAAGGTAAGAGTATGTATTTTGGCCTTTACAAAAATTGTGTATTATGGATCCAATTGTTGCTTTTATTACTTTGATTCAATCATAAAGAAAAGAAAGACCCATATTTAAAATACCTTCATTTGCATGATTCTTCATATTTGATTAATGATATCTGTAGATTATATCTTACTAAAGGTCTGCCAAGCATAATTTGAGACCAGTAGGTTAGGTCTGTGATTGTAAATACAGCCATCAAATAACCATCCTTTCTGCTAAAAGCCACTGTATGTCACTTCATGCTGGCCACATAGTGTTAAATATTTGAGCCAATTTGAGCAATAAGATAATATCAAAAATATTTTGTCAATAGAAATTTGTCTGTCATTTTTGGCACTGCTAAGACAAAGCAATGGCAGTGTAATGCAATATATGAAAAAAATAAAAGCAGTATAATAAAAACTATCATTGTAGTTTAAGTCTTTCAAAGGAACTATTCATAAGTCCAATAGGTTACTTTTTGGTGATTACAACTGTAGCACTTTTCTGTAAAATAGGAAATTCCATTTCAAGGATTTTAATTTGTTGACATGTTAAAGAACACAGTGCGTTCCATTATTTGAGCAGTTGAGTAAACTAAACATCACCTAAGTGATCATAATATTTCAAACAAGTAAGATCAATTTTATAGATTTTTTTATAAGAAAACAACAAAATAGCTGTGAGTAATTAAAAATATTAATGATTAATTGATTATTAACTCTATTTACCAGGAGATACCTGTGGGTAGCCTTGACACCAACTCCGCCTACATCTTATTTTATGAACAGCAGGGCTTAGATTTTGCCAAATTCATGCCAGATCTAACAGGAAAAGAACCAGATCTTCAGGAGATAGAGGATGAGTTTGAATCAGACTTTAAAAAGATGTGTGTTCTCCAATGACACAGCACCAGTGCTGTACTGTAACCTGCTGTAACTAACCCTGTACTGTAGTAATCCTCAACAGGACAGAGTTAGCCTCAACACTCACATTAAGGAATCAAAAAGTAATTAAGGCAATCCAAATCAAGAAATGTGATTCCTTAGAAATATGTGATGTAATGATTATTGGTTTGAAATGTGAGTCTGTGTGTAGATAAATTTACATGTGCAGGAGTACAGCGGAATCATTGTCTATATAATTCAGTGTTACAGTTTGTGATGGTCATTGTCACCTCATCATTGATATGCAGAACTGTCCTCAAGTTTTCTCACGACGTTATTCTTATCACTGCTATGATATGCTTAAGTTTCAAAGTTAGATACATCCTTCGAAGATGGAGATTTTAATGATGTAGTGTGGCAAGTTTGATGTCAAAGCAGAGCTACAACTAGTGTAAGGACAGAGAATTGATAGATAAACAGGAATTAAGTAAGGACCAGTACAGGCGGTCACTGGGTAGAGGAAGTTACAGTATTATGACACATAGCAGGCCACAGCTGTGAAGAGGAAGTTGTCGCTGTGGAGAGTATATTCTGAAGATAATTAACCAGTTATTATAGGTCACGAATTTGTATACCGTATTACTTTCATTTATACTTCTGTTGCTGTTAGCTATGCTCCATACTTATCTGTGTCAGAACAAAGATGTATATCTCTTACTCACATGTATATGTATATCACCGTGACAACTGTTGCTAACAGTTATATGTGGTTATCACTATGACAACCATTGTTAACAGATGTGTTTGTTTATCACCACAACAATCAATGTCAACAAGAATGTGTGTTATTAGCACAACTACAATAGTCAACAGCTATTTGTGGTCATCAGCATAACAACCATTGTCAAATCATGTCGAATTATCACTATGACATCAGTTGTCAGAAGTTGTGTTTGGTTATCACCATGACAACCAAATAACTGGTTATTTGACTGATCATTATACCATCAACTGGTCATGGTTGATATAGTAGACTGATCATTATACTGTCAACTGGTCATGGTTGATATAGTAGACTGATCATTATACTGTCAACTGGTCATGGTTGATATAGTAGACTGATCATTATAC